>NC_060142.1:189629024-189894672 GCF_021461385.2 Schistocerca piceifrons
AGTGTTATAGTAGGTTCTATAACCCTGGTAATTATTGCGAGTTTTTTTCTAGTCCAGCTCCACATGTGGAATTGGTCTCGGCAGATTAGGATGTAAGCCAATGTGTCTACAGTACGGCAGTGATCGCAGTATAGGCTCTGCTTCAATTTAATCTTGTGAAGGCTTTGGCCTGTGGGGACCTTCTCGTTTACAATATCATACAATGTGGTCACTATTTTGGAGTGGAGGATAGGGTTGTTAATATTTTTCCAGATATTTTTCCAGTTGACTTCGCTTCCACGGGTTTTGGCTTATAGTGTCTCGTGAGGTGGCAATAGGTCCTTCTGGTGTTAAGATGTTGTGGAGTATCTTGAATATAGCTCATTTCCAAGTACGAGGACTGTTCAATAAAGAATGATCATAATTTTTTTTGACATCGTACCTTTATCCATCCTCATAATTTTGATGGTCCTTCTCAATGTAGTCTCCCATGAATATCACATTTACTTGTCCCAGCGTTGCTGCCAGTCTTCAAATACATGTTGGAAACCACTTTTTTCAGAGGTCATTCAAAATCGCCTCCGCAGCCTTCACCACAGATTCTGATGATTGATAGTGCCTCCCATGAAGGCGTTTATTCATGTTAGGGTATAGAAAAAAGTTACATGGGGCTAAATTCGGACTATAGGGAGGCTAAGGGATGCACTTCACGTTGATTTTTGCAAGATATTCAGCAACAACATTGGAAATATGCGGCCGCGCATTATCGTGGTGCAACATGCAGCCTGCTTCACGGAAATGTGGTCTTTTGCCCCTGATATGGACTTGCAAAGTTTTCAGGACATCCCTGTAGTATTGTCCAGTTACTGATGCGTGTGCAGGTACAACATGCTCATAAACCATGCCATGAATCTCAAAGAATGAGATGACCATAACTTTCCCAGCAGAAGAAACCACTTTTGCTTTTTGGGGGGTTGGTGATGAAGGAGATTTACAAACTGAGCTTTGCTGTTTGCTCTCAGGATCAAAATGATGTAGCCAAATTTCATCAGCAGTGATTACATTTGAAAGAAACTCCGGATCTTCCTCTAACATCAATTTTAACTTCATGCAGACCTGTACGCAAATGTCCTTTTGATCGGGAATCAACAGTCTTGGATCCTATAGCGCACAACCACGTGTCATGTGTAATTTTTCTGTTACTAATGTGTGGTGTGGGAGGCACCCAATGAAATGTTCAGTATTTCAGAAAGTGATCTTAAGGTAATTCGTCGATCCTCTCTTACAATGACAGCAGCAGTGTTGATGTTTCCATCTGTAAGAGCAGTAACTGGAGCACAGGATCCACCTTCCTTTGAAATTGATTTTCTCCCCTCTTTAAACATTTTAAACCACCTTCGAGCTGTGCTGTAGGGAAGAACAGACTCTCTGTAGGCCTCCTGTAACATTGTATAGGCCTCAGCTGAAGATTTGTTGGGCCGAAAGCAGAATTTCAAAGCCGCATATAGCTCCTCGCGTGTTACCTTCATTGCAGAGGTAGGCGAGACTGAATATGTCTGACCCTGCCTGCCTCTCACAGGCGGGAACCAGGAGTCCCAACAATGAAACTACTGCGGCGTGTTTGTTGCACATGAAGCTAACAGGATAAGATTAAATTTTAGCGCGAGAAATTATGACCATAAAAAATTATGATCATTCTTTATTGCCCTCGTTGTTAAGTCCGGACGTAATCGAGTTGAGCGCTGATGCGGCTAACATTGACTGGAGCCTTTCTGCTCGTTGGGGCTAGCCTGGAGAAGAACGTTTTTGAATTTTCAGATGGGGTGTGTGCAGTATTTTGCGGATACGGTCCATATACCAGGTGATCAAAAAGCCAGTATAAATTTGAAAACTGAATAAATCACGGAATAATGTAGATAGAGAGGTAAAAATTGACACACATGCTTGGAATGACATGTGGTTTTATTAGAACCAAAAAAAATACAAAAGTTCAAAAAATGTCCGACAGATGGCGCTTCATCTGAACAGAATAGCAATAACTAGCATAACAAAGTAAGACAAAGCAAAGATAATGTTCTTTACAGGAAATGCTCAATATATCCACCATCATTCCTCAACAATAGCCGTAGTCGAGGAATAATGTTGTGAACAGCACTGTAAAGCATGTCCGGAGCTATGGTGAAGCACTGGCGTCGGATGTTGCCTTTCAGCATGCCTAGAGATGTCGGTCGATCACGATACACTTGCGACTACAGGTAACCCCAAAGCCAATAATCGCATGCACTGAGGTCTGGGTACCTGGGAGGCCAAGCATGACGAAAGTGGCGACTGAGCGCACGATCATCACTAAACGACGCGAGCAAGAGATCTGTCGGACATTTTGTGAAATTTGTTTTTTTTTTTTTGTTCTAATAAAACACCATGTCATTCCAAGCATGTGCATCAATTTTTACCTCTCTATCTACATTATTCTGTGGTTTATTAAGTTTTCAAATTTATACTGACTTTTTGATCACCCGGTATATTGCAGTGCATTGTTTCTGGATGTCTTTGACGCCCAAACCTACAGCGGGGCGGGTCAGTACTGTCGTTGGCATAGTGTCTTCATAGATGTTTCCGCTTTAGATAAACCAAGACGCAGCAGCTAAGTAATCCATGGTGTAAATACCTTCATGAGTCCCTACGATAAATCAGGAATATACAAACTCAAATGCCATACATGCCCAAAATTCTACGTTGGACAGACAGGCAGAAGTTTTGAAGTTAGATACAAAGAACACGTTGATGCTTTAAGGCTTGGCAACATGAACAAATCTGCATTTGCAGTCCGTATTGCTGAAGAAAACCATTCACTCAGAAACATTGAGAACAACTTAAAAATTTTACATCTAGCAGGAAAGGGAGCCACTATGAAAATATTAGAAGAAATAGAAATACACACACACAAAAACAGCACCCCAGACTATATCGTTAATGAACAAACCGAGTTAGCTAACACTCCTTTCCTGAAAAATTTCCAAAAATTATTTTCCACCCTCCAAAGCAAATAATATTCCTACACCCATCTGCAGATCAAGTAGAAAATTTATATGTTACTACAATTCTCATAATGCTAAATGTAAATAACTAATGTACTGTCTTACCTATACAGTATTAAAAAAATGGAACAACTTTATAATTAATGTAACAGTATTCGCTCTAAAACTCACAAAATCGATATCTCTCTGTACAAGTGTAAAAGGCGATTCAGTTGCATAAGTGAATATATGATCTTTTTCCAAACATGGGACATCTTTATAATGTTACGATATACCATAGCATCTTTGACACTCATACGTTTGTAAGCACTTTTTATGTATGTTAGAAATCTATTCTGTGACAGATCTAAAGAGTCCAGTGAGGAAAATTTACTTGCGCAACCACAAGAATGCAGTGGGAATGTATTCACATCTGTTGGACGAAAGCAAACACTCCAAACTGACATTTCACGTAAATCACATCCAATGCAAATCTGTAACGCAACCATCTGTGTGGCGTGCTTATACTTATGTATTATTTATATTTTAGGACAATTAATGTGTAAGAAACGCACCACATGTTGTAATGATAGCATGAAAACCGTCTGAAGATGAATCGTAATGATTCGAAACCGGTAACGGTACCTTTTGAATAAAGGAACCGGTAGCTAACCCTCTGCCCGAACACGCTGAGCTACCGTGCCGGCCTCCCACACATGCACGGTGCATTGCACTATAAGTGAGGGTGCTGGCCGTGTGTAGAATGGAGAAGGCGTGCGATCTATCTGAGTTTGACTGAGCGCAGAATGTGATGGCCTGTAGGCTCATTTCGGAAATTGCAGGACTTGCCATGTGTTCGAGGAGTGCTGTGGTGAGTGTCTTCAACACTAACATCAGACTTTAATATTGGGCACAGTAAAAGTGTGTCTGAACACACAGTGCACCGAACACCTCTAACGATGGGCCTCCGCAGCCGACGACTCATGCCTGTGGCAATGTGCATCGGCAAATGCGACTGAAATGGCACGTGACTATCGGGACTGGACGTTGGCGCAGTGGCAGAGCGTTGTATGGTCAGATGAATACCGATACCTTCTTCATCATGTCGATGGGACGGCGCGAATTCGTCGTCTTGCAGGGGAACAGCTCCTTGACACCTGTACTGTGGGACGTCTCTGGGGAACATTCACGTGGGCATTCGTGGGTTCAGTGAAGCTCGTGCGAGGCACCATACGGCCAAGGTATATCGTACACTGGTTGCAGACCACTCCTTCATGACGACCATGTTTCCCGACAGCAGTGACACTTTTCAAGAAGATAATGCGCCATATCACAAGGCCAGGAGTATGATGGAGTGGTTCGAGGAACACTGTGGTGAGTTCCAGTTGATGTAATAGGCCCTCAACTCGTCAGATCTGAACCCGATCGAACACCTCTGGGACGTGATTGAACGTGGCGTCAGTTTTCATCGCCCCCTCCCCGGAGTTTACGGAAATTAGGTGACGTGTGTGTGCAGATGAGTTGCCAACTCGCTCGAGCGACCTACCAAGGCCTTACTGCTTCCATTCCATGATGAGTCGCCGCTGTTATTCTTGCCAAATGTGGGCCGGCTACTGGGTAGGTGGTCATAATTTTGTGGCTGATCAGTGTATATATACCACTGCACTGCCTTATGATATAGCGAAATACTGCAACTCTGAATTTCTATCAATCTCCAAATAACGACTTCATTGCTAACAAATAGCTATAGACCGATAATTAGGCTATCATAGTAGTGCGTATCCGTTTTTAACTTACCATAACGCTAGTGGACGCATCAAAATTGGTTTTCCTCTTCTTTCTTGTCACAAACTTATCCATCATTATAAACTGTGTTATAACGGCACACACCACAAAAACAATAAACGGCAGCACTTAAATTGAATTCAACTGCAAGTAAGAGCTGAACTGATTAACAAAACAACAACTGAGCTCAGGCAAGGCAAAAAAACGTACAGTAGTTGGTCTTGATTAAAAGAGGGATGGGTGACAGCCGATAGTGCTATGGATGTATAGACACTTTAAATGTATCGTTGGCTTTGTTGAACATCGACAACGCATATCCATGTTTCATCGTACGATTGAATATCAAAGTAACTTTCAGTTTCACGACACGGGAGTAGGTCGTATGAAATTTCATTTAGGTGACAGGAGGGATCCGGAGCGCCTGCACCCACTCTTTGACTACGTTCTTGACATGCAGTTGTATTTTTCTACGAGATTTGTCGTAGGTTTTTCTGGGCCTTGGTGTCGCAAGAGCATCTGCCTTTTCGCTGTGGCCGAGCGGTTATAGGCGCTTCAGTCCGGAACCGCGCTGCTGCTACGGTCGCAGGTTCGAATCCTGCCTCGGGCATGGATGCGTGTGATGTCCTTAGGTTAGTTAGGTTGAAGTAGTTCTATGTCTAGGGCACTGATGACCACAGATCAGTCCCGTAGTGCTAAGAACCACTTGAACCATTTTGAACCATCTGCCTTTTGATGTCTTCTATGAGGACAGTTTCTTTCATTAAGACGTAAGCCAGTCTTTGAAGGCGCTGTTAGTGCCTGTGTTGTCAAGAAGTACGATGCAACCTTCCTTCGGACATGCAAGCATGATCACAGGAACAGGCACTAGGTGACTACAGCCATCATGAATTGCATGAAATGTATTCGCAGTTGCGAATACGGATAACCATCGACTGTATAAAGGAATACGGCAATGAAAATTTGTGCCTGATCGGGACTCGAACCCGGATTTTCCGCTTTACGCGGGTGGTCGCCTTAACCGATTTGGTTACTCGTGTACGACCAGACCCACACTTCCATTGGTCGTCGTTGATGCGTCACAATCTGCAGTCGTACACATTATGTAATTCACGTACACTGGGAGGGGGGGAGGGAAATTTTAAGGGAGGGGGGGGGGGAATTTTAATTGGTCGCTACCAGGTATCGACGGATGATTTCTATATTGCAGTCTTCAGCCCTTTTTCCTTTCAATAACAGTCGTATTGCCGAGGCTCTCCGAAATGGGAATAGCTATGTACGTAATGGAGAAATTGTGCCTGTACCTCAGGCATAGGTGATCTATTCACCTGATGTGCTAGGGAGGGCATTGAGCTAGGGTAGTCCGTGCAGATGTGGTAGTCACAGTACTATGGTGATGTAATGGTTCCACAACGAAACTTTATCTCTAACCTGGTAGAAAATCCAAAGAGATTTTGGTCGTGTGTGAGGTACGTTAGCGGCAACACACAATAATGCATTCCCTGCGCGATAGCAATGGAAAACGAAAAAATGGCAGACATCGAAATAAGTGTCCAAGGAATAGAAAAGCAACTGAAATCACTCAACAGAGGAAAGTCTACTGGACCTGACGTGATACCTATTCGATTCTTCACATAGTACGCGAAAGAACTTGCCCCCCGCCCCCCTTCTAACAGCCGTGTACCGCAAGTCTCTAGAAGAACGGAAGGTTCCAAATGATTGGAAAAGAGCACAGGTAGTCTCAGTTTTCAAGAAGGGTCGTCGAACAGATGCGCAAAACTATAGGCCTATATCTCTGACATCGATCTGTTGTAGAATTTTAGAACACGTTTTTTGCTCGCGTATCATGTCATTTCTGGAAACCCAGACTCTACTCCTTAGGAATCAACATGGATTCCGGAAACAGCGATCGTGTGAGACCCAACTCGCTTTATTTGTTCATGAGACCCAGAAAATATTAGATACAGGCTCCCAGGTAGATGCCATTTTCCTTGACTTCCGGAAGGCGTTCGATACAGTTCCGCACTGTCGCCTGATAAACAAAGTAAGAGCCACGGAATATCAGACCAGCTGTGTGGCTGGATTGGAGAGTTTTTAGCAAACAGAACACAGCATGTTGTTCTCAATGGAGAGACGTCTACAGACGTTAAAGTAACCTCTGGCTTACCATAGCGGAGTGTTATGGGATCATTGCTTTTCACAATATATATAAATGACCTAGTAGATAGTATCGCGGATGATGCTGTAGTATACAGAGAAGTTGCAGCATTAGAAAATTGCAGCGAAATGCAGGAAGATCTGCAGCGGATAGGCACTTGGTGCAGGGAGTGGCAACTGACCCTTAACATAGACAAATGTAATGTATTGCGAATACATAGAAAGAAGGATCCTTTATTGTATGATTATATGATAGCGGAACAAACACTGGTAGCAGTTACTTCTGTAAAATATCTGGGAGTATGCGTACGGAACGATTTGAAGTGGAATGATCATATAAAATTAATTGTTGGTAAGGCAGGTGCCAGGTTGAGATTCATTGGGAGAGTCCTTAGAAAATGTAGTCCATCAACAAAGGAGGTGGCTTACAAAACACTCGTTCGGCCTATACTTGAGTATTGCGGCATCAATGTGGGATCCGTACCAGGTCGAGTTGACAGAGGAGATAGAGAAGATCGAAAGAAGAGCGGCGCGTTTCGTTACAGGGTTATTTGGTAAGCGTGATAGCGTTACGGAGATGTATAGCAAACTCAAGTGGCAGACTGTTCAAGAGAGGCGCTCTGCATCGCGGTGTAGCTTGCTGTCCAGGTTTCGAGAGGGTGCGTTTCTGCATGAGGCATCGAATATATTGCTTCCCCCTACTTATACCTCCCGAGGAGATCACGAATGTAAAATTAGAGATTCGAGCACGCACGGAGGCTTTCTGGCAGTCGTTCTTCCCCCGAACCATACGCGAGTGGAACAGGAAAGGGAGGTAATGAGAGTGGCACGTAAAGTGCCCTCCGCCACACACCGCTGGGTGGCTTGCGGAGTGCAAATGCAGATGTAGATGTAGAAATAATATCGAAGACAGTGCTGCTAAACCAGAGTTACTAAACACAACATTCCGAAATTCCTTCACCAAAGAAGACGATGTAAATATTACAGAATTCGAATCAAGAACAGCTGCCAACGTGAGTAAATTAGAAGTACATATCCTCGGAGCAGTGAACCAACTTATATCATTTAATAAAAGCAAGTCTTCCGGTCCAGACTGTATACCAGTTAGGTTCTTTTCAGACCATACTGCTGCAATAGTTCCACATTTAACAATCATATACAGCGAGCTCACTCGACAACAGATCCGTACTCAAAGATTAGAATGTTGCACAGGTCAAACTAACATTCAAGAAAGGCAGTAGGAGTAATCCACTAAATTACAGGCCCGTATTATTAACGTCGACATGCAGCAGGATACTGGAACATATATTGTATTCGATCATTATGAATTACCTCGAAGAGAACGGTCTATAGACACATAGTCAGCACGGATTTAGAAAACATCGTCCTTGCGAAACACAACTAGCTCTTTACTCACACGAAATGTTGAGTGCTAGACAAAGGATTTCAAATTCCAAAGGCTTTCGACACAGTACTTCACAAGCGGCTTGTAGTCAAGTTGTGTGCTTATGGAATATCGTCTGATTTATGCGGCTGGATTCGTGAATTCCTGTCAGACAGGTCACAGTTCGTAGTAATTGACGGAAGGTCATCGAGTAAGACAGAAGTGATTTCTGGCGTTCGCCAAGGTAGTGTTATAGGCCCTGTGTTGTTCCTTACCAATATAAACGATTTAGGAGACAACCTGAGCAGCCGTCTTAGGTTGTTTGGAGATGATGCTGTCGTCTATCGTCTATTAAAGTCATCAGAAGATCAAAACAAACTGCAGAACGATTTAGATAAGAAATGTATATCGTGCGAAAATTGGCAATCGGACCCTAAACAATGAGAAGCGTGAAGTCACCCACATGAGTGCTAAAAGGAATCCGTTAAACTTCCATTACACAATAAATCAAGCAAATCTAATGACCGTAAATTCAACTAAATACCTAGGAATTACATTTAAGAATAATTCACATTAGAAAGAACACATAGAAACTGTTGTGGGGAAGGCGAATCACAGACTTCATGTTATTGGCAGAACACTTCGAAGATGCAATAGATCTACTAAAGAGACTGCCTACACCATGCTTGTCCGTCCTCTTTTGGAGTACTGCTACGCGGTCTAGGATCCTTACCATATAGGCTTAGCGGAGTACATCGAGAAAGTTCAAACAAGGGCAACACGTTTTGTATTATCGAGAAATAGGGGAGACAGTGTTCGGACATGACACAGGATTTGGGGTGACATCGCTAAAACAAAGGCATTTCTCGTTACCGCGGAATCTTGTCCAGAAATTTCGAACACCAGCTTTCCCTTCGGATGCGACGATATTTTGTTGAGGAGGAACGATCATCATGATAAAATAAGCGAAATCAGAACTTGCACGGATAAATATAGGTGTTCGTTTTTGCCGCGAGCTCTTAGAGAGTGGCATAATAGGTAATCAATGTGAAGGTGGTTTGATAATCCCTCCGCCAGGCACTTAAGTGTTATTTTCAGAGGATCCATGTAGATGTAGATGCACATATAGATGTCTAGTAAACACGAGACCTAGATTCAAGTCCCAGCCGTGACACAGATTTTAATCCATTGGCTCAGTTTTCGTCTGTATCGAAGATAAAGTTGAGACTGATATGTTTCCGTGAAAATGTAATTCCATTTTAACTGACGCTGGTGAATTCGGCAATAAACTGAATAACACTGACCGCTTACATCAGGGATATAATACACCGATGCCAGATTCGTTTTTATTGGAGACCCAAAATGATCAAATTACGAGGGTTGCCTAGAAAGCAATGCACCACTTTTTTTTCGCGGCCGCAAACAGTGCTACGAATGCGAAACATTGCGTATGTATTATTTGAAGTCTCCTGAGTGGGCGAGCCAAGTTTCTGTCTCTTCCGTCAGATAGCATAGCTACAGGACAGTTTCAAAGTGGCGTCTGTCATTAAATTTCTCACTGAAGAGAAAGAAACTATGAGGAATATTCACAAACGCTTGTGCGAAGTCTATGGAGCATCTGCTATCGACAGCAGTTAGTCGCTGGGCGCCGAGGATGAGGTCATCAGAAGGCGGTTCGATTTGCAGCGGTCGTTGAGACCATCCATGGTTGTCACACCCGACACACTTGACCTAGCCCCCTCGGACTTACACTTGTTTGGGCCATTAAAGGATGCCATTCGTGGAAAACATTTTGAGGACGATGAGGTGGTGATTCACACAGTGAAGCACTGGCTCCGCCACCAGGACAAGGATTAGTACCTTAGTATGTTCTGCAGAAATGATACACATTTCAGTTATCTCGGTTCAGCATGTGTCCTGCTACCTAGCAGGCACAGGGTGGGCCATGGGCCCTTATAACTTGTTCCATGCGTGATGGCGCCGGCGCTGTAGCCATCCATGCTGCATTCACCTGGTTCCAAGGTTCATCTATGGTGGTTGACATTAAGTCACACCACTGCACCCCTTGTTTCACCAAATCCCACACATTTTCGATTGGCGACGGGTCTGGTGGGCCAGGGCAAAAGGCTGATCTCCTGTGATACCAAGAGGGCACGTGTTCGTGCAGCAAATTGTGGTCGTGCACTGTCTTGCTGAAAAATGGCATCTGAAGTGTTGTGCAGAAAGGGTATGGCTGTGGGTCGCATGTTGTCATCCACGTAGGTTACACTGGCCATAGTGCCCTGGACACACATCAGCTGTGATTTGTGGTTATACCCAATCGCTCCCTCGTTCATAAGACCTTGAATCGGCACTGTAGGTCTTGCGCGAATGCAGTCAGTGTGATGCCACCCCCCTGCCTGCAGTGAACCAGAATGTGGCCATCGCTTTCGAATAAACAGAACCTGTACTTATCCAAAAACACTGTCTGATGCCATTCCTGTCTCCATTAACGTCGTCCCGTACACCATTGTCGTCTAGCATGTCTCTGTACATTCATCAAAGGTAGGCGAAGAAGTAGACTACGTGCACTAACCCATGCTGTGATAAACGGCTATGGACTGTCACCCCTCATAGTGTATTACGTGTTACACTATTCCAGCTTCGCGCCAATGCCAAGGAGGGAGAAGACCTGTCCTACAATGTCATTTGGATGAGGTGTCCATCTTCTGAGGGGGTGGTCTGGGTGGTGCGACCTGCCCACCTCGTTCATCCTTTGCGCTGCCGAAATACTTCGTCCCAAACGACCAGCAGTTTCCCAGGTGACTGCATCACATTCTCTCAGGCCAATTTTAGGACCTCTGAGCTCACTGATTTGATGGTCCGATTCGCGCATTAGGCCCCCTTCAAGCCCCCTTCAAGCCCGCATACGACTGCGTGACGTCCTGCACTTCTGCCCAAGTCACAATGATCCATTACCTTCGGTTAATAGCGATAGCGAGAGTCGCGGGCACATTTTGCCGGTAGGTGATTTTGCACCACGATATCGATGTTGATATTAAACCTGCAGTTCGACATGGTTCAAATGCTAATCATTTCTGCAGAACATACTAATGTACATGTCCTATGAATATGAATCCTATCTACAGTCGTTCAAGGTGTTCTGTTTTTTCTGAACATGAGTGCATACTGAGAGTAACAGCGGTACTCACATACTTCCCTGGGGCACTTCTGACGATACCCTTGTCTGTAATGAACACTCGCCGTCGAGGACAACGTACTGGATTCTATGACTTAAGAAGTCTTCGTGCCACTCACATATCTGTGAACTTATTCCATATGCTCTTACCTTCTGTAGCAGTATGCAATGGGGCACCGTGGCAAATGCTTTCCGAAAATCTAGAAATGTGGAATCTGACTGTTCCCTTCATCCATAGTTCGCAGTATATCATGCGAGGAAAGGACAAGTTTTCGCACGAGCGATGCTTTCTAAAACCCTACTGATTCATGGCCGTAAGCTTCTAGATCTCACGAAAATTTATTATATTCGAATTGTGAATATGTTCAAGGATTCTGCAGCGAAGCGACGATAGGGATATTGGTCTGTAATTTTGCGGGTCCTTTCTTTTGCCCTTCTTATACACAGAACTGACCGGCGCTTTTTTCCAGTCGCTCGGGACTTTGCGCTGGGTGAGAGATTCGATATAAAAAATCGCAATTGGGATTCTATCCGGACCTGGTGACTTATTTGTTTTCCACACCTTCAGTTGTATCTCTACGCCAGGGATTCTTATTCCTATGTATCTCGTACGGTAGTCTGCTCGATGTTCAGACGGTAGTATATTTGTACGATTCTCGTGCGTGAACGATTTCTTGAATTTGAAATTTAAAACTTCGGCTTTCGTTTTGCTATCTTCAACTGCCACAGCAGACTGGTCATCAAGCCACTGGATGGAAGCCTTAGACCCACTTTGTGATTTTAAATGGGACAAGAATTTTCTCGGGCTCTCTGCTAGATCTTTCGCTGAGGTATGGCGGTTGTAATAGTTGTACGCTTCGTGCATAGATCTTTTCACAGACGCACGAGTCTCTACTAACCTATGCTTGTCGTCATTTGCGCGTTCTCTTTTGAACGAGAGTGTAACAGCCGTTGCTTCCTCAGCGTTCTCCGAATCTCGTTATTAAACAATGATGGGTCTTTTTCGTCCTTAAACCACATACTAGGCACGTAATTCTCCAGAGCACGAGTTACAATCTGCTTAAATTTTGCACATAATATCTCTACGTCTGTCTTACTCGAACTAACTGTAAGTGATGTCAATTCACTGTCTAAGTGAGATGTTGATAACTGCTAATCTGTTCTTTCTAGGTATTAGTTATGAGTCTTGACAAATACAATATCGTCATGTATAGAACAATATGAGACTTTTCCTGCTGAATTCGTTTATTGTATGACTGTGGCGCATTCGATGATCTGACAGGTTTTATTAATCTCAGTGCTGTGATTACGTTGGTACGTTTGTATTTGTTCTATGACGAACCATTGAATTATTACAGAATTAAGAATGTTTGAATGTCGCTGTGTTCCAATAAGTGGCTAACACTGCCATTACACATTTTTCCTACATTGGCTCTTTCACTTTACAGGCCGGAAAGGTCACCCTGGTCGCCAGTTCCCGTGTGAAAAACTGTTGTTTACCTGCCGCTGGTCGCCCCTTAGTTGGCGGGTGCGTGGCCGTCCTCGAAGGCCCCTCTTTCGTGACTGTCCGCACCAGTCAAGCTAAGCCCAGCTAATCTCAATATCTTAACCTTTAACGTGGCCGAATTCTCGTAAGCATATCGCTTATCTTATGCAACTCCGCGGAATGTGGCATTAAGCTAGCTAAACAGGCACGTTTATTAGCACCAGTTTTGACTTATTCCAAACATATCCTACAATTATGTCCGATCAAAAATTGCGAAATAACTTTATGGCGTTGTATGAATCAGCATGAGCATCATAGGAAATCACGTGAACTTAAAGTAACATACATACATACATACGTACACACACACATAAGACTTACTAAATGTAAAGTAAATTACACAAGCTTGACATATTAATTAAATGTCAGTTTATACAAGAACATACCAATGATTAGTATTGACAATTATTAGTATTTTCTTTCGAGACTTCAGCACCAAGCCGCTCATTTTACATGTAAGCTTTTGCTTCTGTTATATTTTCTCTCATTCGACTTTATTTTGGCTGCATATTTTAACATTTTACCATGTTGTCGCACTGCACTTCCACTCTTTTACACTTCACTTCAACAACGTTCAGCCGTCAGTGTTCGTCCTACAGAAGGTGCCGCCAATCTCCTTCGCTCCCTGATCAAGTACTGAGCCCACAAATGCGTTGTTTCGCAGTCACCGTCAGGACTGAAGATTAAAAGCTATCGTAATACGACTCTGGTATAATTTCCACGCTAAAAATCCAATAGATCAAGCTCCGAACGCCGTCCCACTAGAATCGATATACCGGGTGGTCAAAAAGACAGTATAAATTTGAAAACTGAATAAATCACGGAATAATGTAGATAGAGAGGTAAAAATTGACACACATGCTTGGAATGACATGGGGTTTTATTAAAACCAAAAAAATACAAAAGTTCAAAAAATGTCCGACAGATGGCGCTTCATCTGATCAGAATAGCAATAATTAGCATAACAAAGTAAGACAAAGCAAAGATAATGTTCTTTACAGGAAATGCTCAATATATCCACCATCATTCCTCAACAATAGCTGTAGCCGAGGAATAATGTTGTGAACAGCACTGTAAAGCATGTCCGGAGTTATGGTGAGGCACTGGCGTCGGATGTTGCCTTTCAGCATGCCTAGAGATGTCGGTCGATCACGATACACTTGCGACTACAGGTAACCTCAAAGCCAATAATCGCATGCACTGAGGTCTGGGTACCTGGGAGGCCAAGCATGACGAAAGTGGCGACTGAGCGCACGATCATCACTAAACGACGCGAGCAACAGATCTGTCGGACATTTTGTGAAATTTGTTTTTTTTTTTGGTTCTAATAAAACACCATGTCATTCCAAGCATGTGCGTCAATTTTTACCTCTCTATCTACATTATTCTGTGGTTTATTAAGTTTTCAAATTTATACTGACTTTTTGATCACTCGGTACACACAAGCTAAATACCAATTCAAACTGACTTAAGACATTGGCAAAATACCCTCGATTTATATTGTAAATTCATCCAACATTCCTTCCATGCTTCCACTAGAAAACATGGTTTTTAAGTTAGAAGAGTCGGACAGACAAACAAGCAAAAGTTATTATCATGAATCACGTAACTATGTTATATACACACATCAAAAAAAGTTTTGCACCACCCCAGTTCCCTGAGCTCCTGAAGATAGACGATGACTGTGGATAGATTAGATTAGTACTTGTTCCATAGATCATGAATACGACACTTAGTAATGATATGGAATGTGTGAGGTTAATAAAAGGTGTCTATACAAGACATTACATTACACAAAATATTACATGACACTTAATATTTTTAATTTTCTTCTTGTGGGTTTTGGGGAAATTACCCCCTTACTATATCCAAAAATTGATCTAATGAGTAGAAGGAGTTGCCATTAAGAAATTCTTTTAATTTCCTTTTAAATGCTATATGGCTATCTGTCAGACTTTTGATGCTATTAGGTAAGTGACCAAAGACTTTTGTGGCAGCATAATTTACCCCCTTCTGAGCCAAAGTTAGATTTTACCCTGAGTAGTGAAGATCATCCTTTCTCCTAGCATTGTAGCCATGTACACTTCTATTACTTTTGAATTCGTTCAGATTGCCAATAACAAATTTCGTAAGTGAATATATGAGGGTCAGTCAAAAAGTAATGCCTCCTATTTTTTTTTCTACATTTAACTGTCAGGAAATTTAAATGCAATTACATAGGTTGAAAACCACAACATTGAGGATCATTTTGTCATTTTTCAATGTAATCTCCACCCATCTCTACAGTTTTGGTCCATCTTTGAACAGGGGCATGTATCCCAGCACGTTAAAAATCACAGCTCTGCTTCCTAAGCCATTGACGCACGGATGTTTTGACGGCCTCCTCATCTTCAAAATGAATCCCACGATGAGCTTCTTTTAGTGGCCCGAACAGATGGAAGTCTGATGGTGCCAGGTCAGGGCTGTATGGGGGATGAGGCAAAACTTCCCATCCAATTTTGACAATCTCGTCAGAGGTGTGACGACTGGTGTGTGGTCTTGCATTGTCATGCAAAAGAAGAACATCTGCCATTGATTTTGTTGGGCGAACTCGCTGAAGACGTGCTTTAAGTTTGTTGAGGTTTGTGACGTATTGAACAGAATTTATTGTGCATCCCTGCTCCAAAAAATCAACCAGAATCACACCCTCTGTATCCCAGAAAACTGTTGCCATAAATTTCCCTGCCGATCGCACAGTTTTGAATTTTTTCTTCCTCGGCGAGCTTATGTGACGCCACTCCATTGACTGCCTCTTTGATTCGGGTTCAAAAAAATGCACCCATGTTTCGTCCCCGGTCACAATTTTTTTCAGAAACTCATCTCCCTCCAAACGGAAGCGCTGCAAGTGTTGGGAGGCTATTGTTTTCCTTGCCTCTTTATTCTGATCGGTTAACATTCTTGGAACCCACCGTGCACAAACTTTTGAGTACCCCAATTGTTTAATAATCATGATCACACTGCCTTTACTAAGAGAAATAATGCGACACACTTCATCTGCAGTCACCCGACGGTCACCACGAATGATGTCATCAACTTGCTGAATGTTGTGTGGAGTCACTGCACTCACCGGCCTGCCGCTCCGCTTTTCGTCAGTCAACGGTGTTTGCCCTTCAGCTTCCTTACAACGACGAACCCATCGTCTAACAGTGCTGACATCCACTGTCACCACACCATACACCTTCTTCAGTCTTTCATGAATGCGTATGGGCGTTTCACCTTCTGCATTCAAGAATTCAATCACACAACACTGTCTCAAACGAACATCGATGTCGGCCATCTTACAAACTTCTGCTGTGCTGCCACCTGTTGACACAGAAAGTTACTACTGCAGTGGATTGCAGAAGAAGGTTTGAGGAATGGCGCCAAATTCAAATTTTTCACTTAACTTAATTTCTTTAAGTAGAAAAAAAATGGGAGGCATTACTTTTTGACCGACCCTCGTATATATTGTGAGGCTACAGTGAAGACCTCTAGCTCTTAAAGAAGTGCCTGCAGGATGCTCTTGGATGAGCTCCAGCAATTATTCTGATTACACGCTTTTGTGCAATGAACACTCTTTTACTCAGTGATGAGTTACCCCAGAATATGAAGCCATACGAAAGTAGAGAATGAAAATAGATGTGGTAAGCTAATTTACTGAGACATATATCGCCAAAATTTGCAATGACCCTAATAGCATAAGTAGCTGAACTCAAACGTTTCAGCAGATCTTCAGTGTGTTTTTTCCAGTTCAACCCCTCATCAATGCATACATCTAGAAATTTTGAATATTCTACCTTGGCTACCGATTTCTGATCGAAGTCTATATTTAGTAATGGTGTCATTCCATTTACTGTGTGGAACTGTATGTACTGTGTTTCGTCAAAGTTTAATGAGAGCCCATTTGCAGCGAACCACTTAATGATTTTCTGAAAAACATCGTTTACAATTTCACCAGTTAATTCTTGTCTGCTGACTGTGATAGCTACACTTGTATCATTGGCAAAAAGTACCAGCTTTGCATCTTCACAAATACATAATGACAAGTCATTAATATATATTAAGAACAGCAGAGGACCGAAGACCAAACCTTGTGGCACCCCATTCTTGATTGTTCCCCAGTTTGAGAAATCATCAGTTTTTTTTTACATATTATGTGAACTGTTTATTTCAACTTTCTGCAGTCTTCCAGTTAGGTATGATTTAAACCATTTGAGTGCTGTTCCATTCATACCACAGTACTTTAGCTTATCTAGAAGTATTCCATGATTTACACAATCAAAAGCCTTTGAGAGATCACAAAAAATCCCAATGGGTGACTTCTGGTTACTCAGAGCATTTAATATTTCACTAGTGAAAGTATATATAGCATTTTCCGTTGAACAACCTTTCTGGAAACCACACTGACATTTTGTTAAAACTTTATTTTTACAAAGGTGTGAAGCTACTCTACAATACATTACTTTTTCAAGAATTTAGGATAAGGCAGTCAGAAGAGAGATTGGGCAGTAGTTGTTGACATCAGACATATTCCCTTTTTTATGCAACGGTTTAGCAATGGAATACTTCATTCTATCTGGGAAAACACCCTGCTTCAGAGAGCTATTACATATGTGGCTAAGAATGCCACTTATCTCTTGGGAACAAGCTTTTATTATCCTGCTGGAAATGCCATCAATTCTATGTGAGCTTTTATTCTTGAGAGAATTTATTATCTTTCTAATTTCAGAAGGAGAGGTGAGTGGAATTTCAAATCTATCAAATGGTGTGGGTAAGACCTCTTCCATTAACTGCCTTGCTTCTTCTGATGAACATTTAGAGCCTATTTTCTCTACAACATTTAAAAAATGATTATTCAAAATGTTTTCGACGTCTGGCTTGTTGTTTGTGATTTTTCCATTCGCATTGATGGTAATACCATCATCCTCTACTCTTGGCTGCCCTGTCTCGCTTGTAATAATATTCCAAATTGTTTTGATTTTGTTATCAGAGGTATTAATCTCAGACATGATGCACATGCTTCTGGACTTTTTAATAACCTTTCTTAATGAAGCACAGTAGTTTTTATAATATTTGGCTGTTTCTGGGTGATTACTCTTTCTTGTTGTTAGATACAGTTCCCTTTTGTGGTTACACAATATTTTTATTCCTTTAGTGAGCCAAGGTTTTTGGCATGGTTTCTTATAATTAGATTTAACTACTTTCTTGGGGAAACAGTTTTCAAAATCTCTTACAGGTGTATCATGAAATAAGCTATATTTTAAATTAGCATTGGGTTCCTTGTACACCTCATCCCAGTCTAACTGCTGAAGATTTTCTCTGATATTTCTAATTGTTGAGTCATTAATTGAATGCACAACTCTGGAGGGTAGTTTTGAATTACTGAATGGAGCTATGTCATATACTGTAACTATCTGAGCACCATGACCAGAAAGGCCATTCTGAATGGGACAAGAATTTATGTTTTAAAACTTATCTTGGTCTATAAAATTGTTATCTATCAATGTGCTGCTGTCTTTTACTACCTGAGTAGGAAAATTAATGACAGATGTCAAACTGAAAGACCCGAGAAAGCCTTTCAGGTCATTCTTCCTATTACACCCTTTCAGCGAATCAACATTGAAGTCTCCTCAAATAATAATTTGCTTTCCCCTATCTGACAGAAAGCACAACAAGGCATCCAAGTTTTCCAGGAGCCGGCCGGTGTGGCCGAGCGGTTCTAGGCGCTTCAGTCTGGAACCGCGTGACCGCTACGGTTGCAGGTTCGAATCCTGCCTAGAGCATGGCTGTGTGTGATGTCCTTAGGTTAGTTAGGTTTAAGTAGTTCTAAGTTCTAGGGGACTGATGACCGCAGATGTTAAGTCCCATAGCGCTCAGAGCCCTTTGAACCATTTTTGAGCCATTTTTTTCCAGAAATAAATGAAAGTTTTCTGAAGGGGACCTATATACTGTTACAATTATAAAAGAACCCTCCTACAGTTTAAGTTGACAGGCACATGCTTCTATATGTTACTCTAGACAAAACGTTTTTGTATCTAAGCTTTTTACACAGTGATAACTTTTGACATATATGGCAACTCCTCCTCTCACCTTATTCTCTTTACTCATATCACAGACACAGTCGCTTTGACTGTTCAGAGAAGTCAATGAGCAGCGCCCATTACACAGAGGGGCTCTGATAGCAGATCAGTTCCAGTCATTCAACCAGGAAGGAGGTACATGGCTCGTGTTGCCTGTAGTTCAACCATGCCTAGACGGTCAATACCGCGGTTCGATGGTGTCAGCATTATTACTTTGTGCCAGGAAGGGCTCTCAACAAGGGAAGTGTCCAAGCATCTCGGAGTGAACCAAAGCGATGTTGTTCGGACATGGAGGAAATACAGAGAGACAGGAACTGTCGATCACATGCCTCGCTCAGCCTGCCCAAGGGCCACTACTGCAGTGGATGACCGCTACCTACGGATTATGGCACGGAGGAACCCTGACAGCAACGCCACCACGTTGAATAATGCTTTTCGTGCAGCCACAGGATGTCGTGTTTCGACTCAAACTGTACGCAATAGGCTGCTTGATGCACAACTTCAATCCCGACATCCATGCTGAGGTCCATGTTTGCAACCATGACACCATGCAGTGTGGTACAGATGGGCCTTACAACATGAAGAATGGACCGCTCAGGATTGGCACCACGGTCTCTTCACCGGTGAGTGTCGCATATGCCTTCAACCAAACAATCGTCGGAGACGTGTTTGGAGGCAACCTAGTCAGGCTAAACGCCTTAGACACACTGTCCAGCGAGTGCAGCAAGTTGGAGGTTCCCTGCTGATCTGGGGCGGCATTATGTGGGGCCGATGTACGCCGCTGGTGGTCATGGAAGGCGTTGTAACGGCTGTACGATACGTCAATGCCATTCTCTGACCAATAGTGCAACCACATCGGCAGCATATTGGCGAGGCATTCGTCTTCATGGACGACAGTTCGTGCCCCCATCGTGCAGCTCCTGTGAATCACTTCCTTCAGGATAACGACATCGCTCGACTAGAGTGGCCAGCATGTTCCTCAGGTATGAAACCTATCGAACGTGTCTGGGATAGATTGAAAAGGGCTGTTTATGGATGACGTGACCCACCAACCACTCTGAGGGATCTACGCCCAATCGCCGTTGAGAAGTGCGACAGTCTGGACCAACAGTACCTTGATGAACTTGTGGATAGTATGCCACGACCAATACAGGCATGCGTAAATGCAGGAGGATGTGCTACTGCTTATTAGAGGTACCAGTGTGTGCAGCAATCTGGACCACCACCTCTGAACGTCTCGCTATATAGCGGTACAACATGCAATATGTGGTTTGGTTTCATGAGCAATGAAAAGGGTGGAAATAATGTTTATGTTGATCTCTATTCCAATTTTCTGTACAGGTTCCGGAACTCTCGGAACCAAGGTGATGCAAAAATTTTTTTGATGTGTGTAAAAGTTCTGTGATGGTTGCTTCCAACTGGACAGTCCTTCAGCGATTTAGAGGCTGCTCTACACACGTCCAATACGAGAAAACATAAAATTTTCTACCCTCAAATAATTTTCACCTTTTGAACATAACATTTACAGTTAATTCAGAATCAATTTACAAACATTTTTGTAGGCTATATACAACCTTTCTAAAATATACATTATAAATCGAAACTATTCCAATAAATTTGCCCTTAAAATTACGTAACCATGCACAGAAATTCGAAAATAACTTATGTATCTTACCAACAGATATCACGAAATGTCAATCTCTATGAATCAGTTCCCTGTTGATATGCCCGCTAAACCCGCTGGGCAAAACAGGCAATAGGATTGTGGAAAGGGCCAAAGGTTGAGGTCAGTTTCTCCTTCTAATTGTCATGTATTTAATTTAATAACCTTTACAGCCAGAATGGCACACAGCTTTACCTTTACTGAATACAACTCTTTCATGGCTGAAGGCCTCCAAACAAGAAATCTTAACAAATCAACGAGATAAAATTCCACTTAAGATAGCAATAAAATAATTTAAAAGAAACTAGCAAACATATGCAAAGTGCAATGCAAATGGCTGAGGGCCACAATTCCAAAATTTTAGAATATATTACTATAGACTTTTAAAGGCAGAAGGCCAGAATATTTAACAACAAGAAATCTTAAAAATCAAGATTAAAAAGCAGTTAAAGAGGCAACTCAAATAAATAAAAAAACGTATCACAGCTACATGGAAAGCCTTAAGGCTAAGCAGATAGAACATACATATGCAAGGTGCAATATCAATGGGTGAAGGCCACAATTAAGTGTCAAAATTTTAAAATATATTACAATAATCCTTTAAAGGCAGAAAGCCACATTCTTTAAGCTTGAGAGATAAATTTAAATATTAATTTTGCAAAATTTTAAGAAAAAAATAGCCATATGCCTTGAATTTAAAGTAGCTGACAACAGATAATTAAACACCGGTGGCACTCAGAAGCCTCCAGGGAGGTTGGTCTGCCCTCGTTCACTTAGGCGTGACAGGTGGTGAGCCCAGCTATACTTGATCCATTGGCACCTAACCAGGGGACAGCCATGGACCGACCAACACAACAACTTGTTTCCCGTCAATCAGTACATGTGAACTCAAATGGGAAAAGTTACAAATGTAATAATCCACAATGGAGTATGTATTATCTGTCAAAGTTACACACCATTATGGACAGTGACAACAGATGAGGAAAGGACGCTGCCTGAAATTACGTTAGTGGGTAGGGCAGGTAACCGGAACACTAATGGCCACTAGGCAGAAAATATCGTCGTACACTTGAATTTGAGACACGGAAATTTAGTTAACTTCGCTCAGAAGAACACTGCCTGAATTTACGTTCAGTGCCCAGGGCAATTAATCAGACCACCTACAGCCACAAGAAAGAAAATTCCACTGGTGCACTCAAATTGTAGTCGAGCAAAATAGTTAATTGCACCGCATGGCGGCTAAATTTCAGCAGTAGAAACACTTGGTACTGCTCACAGGAAAACCTTCCCAACAGCAAACCACCGAAACGAACAACCACAGCGTGAATGAACGTGGCTTGGGTAGTTGAAACCACTACTCAACTTTGACGTCCTGCGTCGGTGAACCACGAAGCTCGTAACGGTGGGACAGCTCCACACACGCTCCGACACTGTGCAGGGGCTGCCAGCAGCCCCAGCCGACTGCACCGCGCGGAGATAACTTCCCTCGTCCGCAACAACCGACCGACTGCCTCCATACACCCTAGCCGGAAACTATATGCACCAAACCAAAGATGGTACACGGCGCAAATATCGATACACATCACTGCTGCCACACGTAGAAAGAACCGCGATGTAGCCACAACAAGGGCGTGAAACCAAACACAGACAGACAGCGAAGTTAACGAAAACGCATAATTGGGGAGTGAGCACGGCTCACCTGTATTATTTTAATGTCTTTCAACATACACACAGAACTTACATCGTAGTTAAAAGCAGTCAGTTCACATTCCTCTCTCGAAATAAATATACTGAAGCCTTTCTCTAAGTTAACGATTTTAGTAACTGCAGCACCCTCACACTTAATTAAATTTTTGTTGCCCTTTAATAATACGTCCCCTCACCAAGCAGGGTAGCGCAATGTTTAGCACAGTGGACTCGGAAGGCCGCTGCTTCAAACTTGCTTCCGGCCATCTAGATTTAGGTTTTCCGTGATTTCCCTGAATCGTTTAAGGTAAATCCTGGATAGTTCCTTCGAAAGGAAACGGTCACTTTCTTTCCCCTTCTTTTCCTAATCCGAGCTTGTGCTCCGACTCAAATGACCTCGTGTCAATGTGACGTTAAACACTAATTTCCTCCTCCTCCAATAATACATCACTTATTTTCATTGATGCAACATGACCTTCTTCTGAAACACTTTCAGCAACAGCTGGTGACACGCTATAAAATTCGCTATAGACATCTTCTCCTACATTCGCCAACACATTATAATGGTTCAAATGGCTTTGAGCACAATGGGACTTAACTTCTGAGGTCATCAGTCCCCTAGAACTTAGAACTTTCCTAAACCGAACTAACCTAAGGACATCACACTCATCCATGCCCGAAGCAGGATTCGAACCTGCGTCCATAGCGGTCGCGCGGTTCCAGACTGTAGCGCCGAGAACCGCTCGGTCACACCGGCCGGCAATGCATTATAAAAGATATCTCCAAATAAACTATTGTCCACAACAAGAAATGTGCCCCACTGCATCGTTCCTCATCGATTTGACAATACATTCACCCCGCCTCCGTGGCCGAGAGCGCTAATGCACGCTTGCGCGGTGGCTTTCTACCTGGGGGTAAGCCGATTGGAATCCTGGTGATGGAAAAAATTTTCACTGCCAATATTTGACGGCAAGGGGAGGAGAGATGTTGGCGTAAAGTTACTGATCACCAGTCTTTAAGCCAAAGTCATGATTTAAATACCAGACCTCTCTGAAGTGTCTCATGAAGTGAGGGCATGTGACACTGTTGATGGTCATCCGCCTGTCGGATGAGGATGTTATGCTTGACGGCGCCCTTGGTGGTATTCGTGGGGAGTAGGCTATGTGCAAGCACTGGGTTTCACCCTCTCCCTTCTCTCCTCACCATACAACACACACATACACACACACAGATGTAGTATTACAAATAGTGCGTAATGGAGCATGTTGTTAATAAACAAATAAACAATACATTCAAATTCACCTAAGATCGGATCTACCTACCTCCGCTTTACCTTTTCCACAATCAATTCCCCTACTATTTTATACCTATTATTTTCCCACCAAACACAAATATATCCCTGCATAAGAAAGACTGACCTCCCATCTACGACATGGTCCTCACAGTCATTAATCAACACCCATTCATAATACACATTCCCATCGAGAGCCATTGAGCCATTGCATCAATAGAGATAAAAACACAAATTCCTTCTTTGGAAATATCTATGTCAGCAACAGCAACCTCCTCATAGAAGTCTTCTTCATCTAAAACATCATTTTCTTCTTCCTTTATCAACAAATCACCCGCTTTTGCCACTAGTTCATAAAATTCATCTCAAGTTGACAAGATCACTGTTACACTGCCATCAAAGAGGTCTTCTCCCACTTCTGCTGATGCAAAATAAAGTTCATCTCGAGCTGACAAGAGCAACGCCAGGCCTCCTACACCGACATCTTCAATTATTGCTACTAAATAGTAGTTCACCAGAATTCTCCGTAGAGTCGGCCTCCACCAAGTTCAGATTCACCTCTGCCTCTCTTCTGGATACAGAATTTTCCGCAAGACTTACATTCCTTCTCACTTCTTCTTCCCAGATGAAATAAAACATCACTATCTAAATCAAAAGTGTTTTCTCCTAAATTCTGTGCATTCTGTTTTTTGCTATGCCACTTCAGACCATTCCAGAAATTATCTACCTTCCTAATGATATTCATCTGTGACATTTGACCCTCAGGTATCATATCATTATAACTAACCAAACTCCTTCCATTGCATGTATCTTTCTGCGTAAATTTATCTTGCCACTCACAGACCTGAGATGTGGCGAAAATCAGTTTTCCGTCATCCTCTCTCAGTTTTGTGGTCTGTAAATCGGCGGTCCCTCAAAAACATATACCTCAGTCCTTATTTCTAACTTTATAACCCTTAAGATCTTGAAAATTCTTATTGTTATAACCAGCCTGATCCCAAGTGTAATACTTAATTTCTATTTCCTATTCTCACTGCATTGCTTCATCACTGACCTCACCCTCAACAATAATTTTACATTTTATATTTTTTAACCTGAAATTCCACTACTTTCTCCATCTTATACCCATCTTTTTGATCCACTGTAAAATACACGAATTATGTGTTCTGTCCCTGCATCACTATTTCGCCACCGTTTTTTCCCTTAGTATCATTTTCACCTTTTACAATTTCCAGCAGGAAATCCATTACCTTATCCGACATATTATCACAGTTTCGGTTCGCAGTGCAATTCATAATCGCTTCATGCTGTTCCTGTTGTGCTGCTTCGCCACTGTCTTCATTCTCAACATCAGTTTTACTTTCTAGTACTCTAACCCGGCAATTAACTACTGTGAATGTTAATTTACTCCTTGCCTGCTTAGTTACCTCATCCTGCAACACATCGATTCCACTTCCTACTGATTTCTCAGCTGAATCGACTCTTCTTTTAACAACACCAACATTATCTGAAATTTTGCCCATTCCTATTCTTATATACTCTAACTTTTCCTCCGCCATACCACTGTTTCAGTTTTAATTTTCTTTACATATAGTTTTACTCATTCAATACCTGTATTTAATTCAGAACTTCTTTGTTCTATTTTAGACCTTTTTTGTTCTATTTTAGAGCTTATTTCCCCATACTAGATTGTAAAGCCCCCAAATTAGTTGTATTGCTCCCATCATTTGCAATAATTTTGCAACCGAATATTACGTTACTACACTTTCAACCTCTGATCTCAGCGTCTCGCACACTAGTATTTTCTGATCCACTAAACTTGGTCACTGTTTTATCATACCACCTTCTACTCAGGATTGTAATCCTAGAAAATATCACACATATTTACACTTTCGGCGTGCTGACTGTATTTGCTCTGCTGTCATCACCGAAGTGAAAATGCTGCCACGATGTAGACCTCAGATTCACTGCCATAGTCCTCAATGCTGTAGCTGCTGCTGAGACCACCACCACCTGTGTTTTCACTGATGGCTACTGAAGTCTCATCCTCAGCATACCTATGCGCTGCTGTCTTCTCTCTCGAAATTCTGCTTTCTGTCTAACTTTCACCGCCCAATAATTGATACACACTCTTACGCACATAACTGCTGCAAAACTTATAGCTTCGAGTCCCCATGGCATACTACCAATTATAGGTTGGATTTGGGATCTGGGTCACTAATATTAGCAATGCTAATCCATTTCATTTGCAATTGCTAAATGAACTGAATTCATATCCCGTACGAGAAAACCCCTTTTGCGACATACCTGTGGTTGTTTTATTAATCAATTTTCGGACTAGACAGCCTGTTTGTGACTTACCTGTGGATTGGTATTTGTGTGATGTATGGCTATGTTGAAAAATGTGGCTAAATACACACATAGGGTCGAGTGGTACATGTCTGCTTTCATGCCTAACAACAGATTTCACTACAGTATTGCTGTTTAACTGTGTGGCTGCAGTCGAATTACCCAGTAACTGCCATATAGCGTGAATTATTAAGAACAAATGTTTGAAGCATATTGAAAATAACATTAACAAACGAAAAAGGCTTGAATTCCTGTAAATAATTGATGCAGGTGACAACAAAAGATTCATGTGATATTAGTGCATATGTTATTCAGAACTATGATGGAATTTAGACAGATGGTTGACGATGTATGGAAATTTGAATATGGCCATGAGTCATGTTCGGATGGAGGAGTGATAAGACGACTGCTCACAATATCCAGATTAGAGTCCCACTCCAGCACAAATTCTCAGTGTCGTCATTCCATTATGCAGCTGATGGTTGTTCATATATAACTGCAAATAAATTTCATGTGTTAAAAAAAATTTAGTTCTATGTACCAATTTATTCGATCATATAAAACATCAAAATGCAAAAGACTATGTTGGAGAAATCAACGTTTTGACCACTTTAACTGTAGCCGAAACCGTGATTTCTTCAGCAAAGGATTTTACTTTATGACTTGGTAGGAAACTCAGAAAACTCTTATGTTAACTGACTGGCTGCAGAAGTCTACAAAATTAAAATCAATAACGGTTTTCGAGCACAGTAAAACTTACGTAACCTGAGTAGTTGCAGAATCCCCAGGTATGCCTAAGAATCTCAGGTCTGTAAAACATATCTCTAAGACTAAATGCCACATTACTCCCAAAATTTATGAGTCTCACCAAAAGTTAAAGTATTTGTGGCCACTTTCTGCCCAGAACAAAGACAACTTACCTCATCTGAATTGTCACCCTGACCTCAGTGTCCACACCTCTCCGAGTCTCGTCATGCAAATCTATCACCATGTCTCCTCTCCAGAATCCCCACTCAGAACGTCCTTCAAAACTGTTTCACAACCCCTTCCTAGTGCCCCAGAACGAATCAGAATGCTGGAGCACGAAACCGCTTGCACCAATGAAAACGTGCACTCTCCCAACATTGCTGCACAGTTTTATTTAAAATTTAATTAATGGGTCACCACTTGATTTTTAACAAACATACAAATTAGACATTTGCTTTAAATGACAACTCATCATCTTATGAGTCTATTGATTCCAAACATACTTACTGTTTATAAAAGTTTACACATAAATACGTTATCAAGTAACTAGTGCACTCGCACTTCCAACAACCGAACATGATAAAAAATTTAGAATATGTAAACAAATAATCTTGGCCCACTCTATTGAAATGTCAGTCTATTGAAGTTATCACATCTTCTTGATACTTTGCCAGTTTTAAATTACAATTGTTTTTAATGCTGGCCAGACTGACTATTCGTTACACAAATGATCTGACAGATTTCATTAATAAAGATATAAAGATATGTAATATCCCTACAAACTAAAAAAATACAAGTAGGAGACATTGGGGAAATGACAGCTGTAATGCTAGGCTATCATCTCATATTTTGTTTACTAGGAAACCATGCGGTGTTCAGCAGTTACTATCCTCATTGATAAGTCTGATAATATTCCTTTATTGTAGACATTTAGCTCCTATAGTGTTTTAAATGTATGCAATATTAATATTCCAACAGATTTCAATGGTGTGATTATGCTGGTGTCTTTGTATTTGTGCTATGGGAACTGTCGAATTATTACTGAATTAAGAATGTTTGAATGTCATCATATTCCAGCAAGTGGCTAACACTGCCATTGCACGTTTCCTGCATAATCTCTTTCACACTAATGGTCAGAAGGTCATCCTACCTGCTGGCTTCTGTGCGAAAAACTGTTGTTTACCTGGCACTGGACATACTTTCGTTGGCGAGCAAGAGTCCGTCCTTGAAGGCATCCTTCCATTGTTGTCCACAAGATTGGCTAAATCTTATCATCAACATCTTAAAATTTAATGTTGCTGACTTCTCGCCAGTATACTGTTTATCTCACATCATGCCATGTCATATTTACTTTCTTTGGGATTCTATGGACTGGACTCAGACTGGCATACTGTATTCTTTCTTTTAATTTATTGAAAATTGATCAGCAGCATTTTTTGTTATTTTGTACACTTGTAAACATGGTGACAGTCAATTTGTGAAATTCTGTCAGTGGTGAATCCTGTCATTGGACCATACTACCACAATGATTATTCCACTCAGTGGTGATGCCCGATTCCTGTGAATGAATGATTAAAAATCAAACTGTTGCAAAGTGGTACACAAGAATCTAAAATTCCTATTCACTATATCTGAGGATTTTAGTGTCACAAACTTGGCTGATCATTTTACAATCATTTTTTTTTCAATCATATAGTAAGGTATAGCCAACAGTTGTGAATGGTAAGTGTTTAGTTATTACCAGTTTTGAATATATATTTCTATTTGTAACAGGTATTAATGTATAATAGCTTCTGAAGAAGGATAGCTTACATACATCTACAATACATAAAGAATAAATACTTATCTTCAGCAACTGTTGGGTGCTACCTGACTCTGTCTATGAATCAAATATATACTGGAGAAATTATGTATAGTAGGCATGTGAAAAGTTTGCTGAGGGGGACCATTTTCTTGTTTGCCTTCCATTGCTGACAACACTATGATATAAATTTTGACATGGAAGTAACATGGATTTATGAATGTGCATTATAGAGATGGCAATCTTCTATTGTGGTGCTTATGTATAGCACATAATATGAAACTAAAATAAGGCTGTTGTAATACAATCCAATAAGTAGAAGAAAAATTACATCTATATATATATATATATATATATATATATATATATATATATATATATATATACAGTATATATATATATATTACATAAGAAATTTAAATATAAATACAATTACTGTTGTTAATCAATTGACATGCACCCTCTCAGACAACACAACACTTTTTCAAGCAATTACAGTATCACCACTGTGGGGTCACTGAACTTTATGGTCAACTTCACCCCATTTGAAGGTCACTTCTCTATCAGGTATACATAAGATTCACGATTTTATTGAATTGTAGTTGATGTTTAATGTTTGTATTTATATACATATACATTAATTTAGCAGATGGGTAGTATAAATCAAATCTATAATGGCTACAAGGGCATATTGTAAGTAAGTGATGCAGTTTTTGTACGAGGATTCTATCGAAAAGGAAACTCTTAGTGTGATACTGGCCACAGCCTAAAAATATTTGCAGAGATTCAAGTATTATTCTAATTTAACAACTCTTACCATAGTATTCATCGACTAGAAACTTTAAACACAGAATTGCAAAAGACTAATCAAAACAAAGATAAAAGCAGTTACTGGTGTTTTAAGTTCGTAACTTGATTTTAAATTTGATGAAATGTGGCATAAAGTGGTCAAGTTGTTACCGATATTGTTCTCAATGAATTTAAATGTCAAATGCAAAACACATCAAGAATTTTTCGGAAAATCATATCTGGAAATTTCTGACTAATTGATTGTACTACCCAAGAGTCCATTTGACAATCATTCAGCAAATTTTTTTAAATAGTTGGAAAAATTTACTTTATGGCATCGTACAGACGCTAAAGAAATTATAAAATTTTACAAAAATGATTTTGGCACAGAGAAATTGATAAGCGATGGAGCATGTATTTGCAACTATTGAAGATACAAAATGCGCAGACAAAAACATGGGGAGAAGTTGCTGAGTTTTAAAAATTTATGAGTAGACAAGAGGACTAATTCCAGAGTTTGTACACTTTCTTTACTCGCTTGTAATGGTTACTGGATCATCCTCTTCTAAGGAATGACGTTTTTCTTTTCTGTTACATCGATTCAAAACTTATTTGAGATCAGTAGTGTTACAATATGGACTTAATCATATAGCTATTACTGATAAATTAAATCTAAATGATTTTTAACTACATTTATTTTGTGACACGCAAAGTGAAACACTGTTTTTCCATTGTGTAAGTGATTGTTTGTATTGAATAACAGTTAATTAAGTAAACTATATTTTTAAAAATCATTTTTAATTTTACCCCTAAAAATCTCCATTGCATGAATTTTTCTTCTATTCTAATTTCTATGGGGAGACCACTTTTTAACACGTTTTTGTTAGGTCGCTCTCAATGTCTGTTCGGTTTGGATTTTGCAATTGACTTTAAACTAACTTCCTGATGAACTAGACACTTGAAACTTCCAAATTGCTTATAACTGAATGATAATGTAATATTAACTGCCTTGGTGTATGCTGTGTGGTGGAAAGTACTTTGTTTTCTTATGTATTTGGTTCAAATTTTGTAGCCAATTTAAAACTAATTTCCTAATGAGCTAGAGACTTGGAACTTTCAACAAAGCTCAGAACTTGATGACAATGCAATATTAACTCGCTTTCTTTTGTCTGGTGTGTGGGACAAGGTACTTTGTTTTTCTGTATGTGTGTCTGTTCGGTACAAATTTTGCCATTGAATTCAAACTAAGTTCCTGATGAGCCAGAGCATTAGTTGTCAAACCTTTTTGCTCAAGAGCCAATATTGACATTATGGGGTGGCACCTTGGGCTGCATATGAACCGTTCGTATTATGGTATTAATTGGTAACCTGCACAAATTAGTATATCGTGAGCCATAATTTAGCTACAATAATAGTGTGATAAGGTCGTCACTGGCCCCAAAGTACTGACCGTTGAAACTCTGCTCAATTTGGAACACTTCATATTGTCTGTTCTCTGTTTCGGATTTATTTTAGTTATTATGTTTACTGCTCAAAAGGTCTTAATTTTTGGCAGTGGCTAAGTGTATAGTATTACGAACATCTACCTGAATAGTGATCGTTTCCAAAATGACTGCTTTTTTTTACTATTGTGAACTACAACTTTTATTCATGTGACTGACAAAACACGAATGATGTGTCTAAGTCTTATGTATGTTGAACATTGTCTGTTCAAAACGACAATTAGACCAATGACAAAAGTTACTCTAGTTATACTTATCTGTTTATACATGCATAAATAAAACTTCGCAAGTTCTTGATGGAATTGATGTGAAGCTGACCACATGAGATACATGGAGTGAAGCTGACCATCTTTTCTCAAGCGGTTCCTGTATGAACAGATATTCGTAAAGGCTGCAAGAATCAAAGCTAATGAACACACCAATAATTTGACATAGTGGACGCAGCAACAACTGCCTAGAACAGTTTTGTGATGAAGTGATGAAGTCATTGTTGCAAGTGCCTGTACATTAACTCATGAATTTGTAACGTATGCCACAGTTTTGTTGTCAGTATGAAAATGCTGCATGGTAAATTGGATAAATGTAGCCTGGGTGTTCTAGAATTGTATCTCATAGAAATTTTAAATGGAAATATAGGCATTAACAAGGCTTGCTGAGCTCATAAAATTCCATGATATACAGGATTAATGGTCATCATGGTTAAACGCAAGGTGATCAGACAGCTTTTAGTGCTAAAGAAGAAGAGGTTCGCCTAATGGGACTTCTGGAGTGTGCAAGCCGGGGATTTCAGGTTATTTTCATGGATCTTCGACATATAGCAAAAGCATTCCTGCCCAAGGAAACAGTGAAAAACTATGTGGGAAAAGTTCTTATGGAAGGCCAAGGAATGTTACATTCCTTCACAGAAAGGATTTTATACAGCCTGTAACTGATGATACCGTATATACAATGTACATCTACATCTAGACACACACTCCGCAAGTTACGCGAAGGGCACCCTGTCCCACAACGAGTGCTTTCCTTTTTTGTTCCACTCGCAGATAGAGTGAGGGAAAAACAACTATCTCTACGCCTCCTTCGTGGTCCCTAAGTGAAATTTATGTTAGTGGCGTTATGAACTTTCTGCACTCAGCTTCAAATGATGGTTCTCTAAACTTTCTCAGTAGTGTTCTTCGAAATGAAGGTCTTCTTCCCTCCAGGTATTCCCACTTGAGGTCCCAAAGCATATACTGAATGCTTGCATGCTGATCAAACCCACCAATAACAAATCTAGCAGTCCACCTCTTAATTGTTTCAGAGTCTTCTTTCAATTCGAGCTTGTGTGGATCCTAAACATTTGAGCGCTACTGAAGAATAGCTCACGCTAGCGTCTTATATGCCGTTTCCTTTGTAGATGAACCACTATTTTCCTAAAATTCTTCCAATAAACCGAAACCGACCATTCGCCTTCCCTGCCACAATCATCACATGCTCGTTCCGTTTCAAATCGCTTCGTAACGCGACGCCCAGATACTTAAACGATGTGACTGTGTCAAACAGGACCCTACTAATGCTGTATCTGAACATTTCAGGTCTGTTTTTCCTACTCATCCGCGTTAACTTACATTTTTCTACATTCTATTCGTAACACCAACTAGAAATATTGTCTAGGTCATCTTGTATCAACCCACGGTCACTTATCTTCGACACCTTTCTGTACAACACAGCATCGTCAGTGAACAACGACAGATTGCTGCCCACACTGTCTGCCAGGTCATTTATGCGTATAGAAAATAGCAACGGTCCTATCACACTGCCCTGGGGCACTCTTGGTATTACCCCATTTCGCTGTCAAGGACAACATCTCTGGGTTCTATTACTCAAGAGAGTCTTTGAGTCAGGCATATATCTAGGAGCCTGTTCTGTACACTCATACCTTCGTTAACAGTCTGCATTGGGATACAGTGTCGAATGCTTTTCGGGAATCTAGAAATATGGAATCTGCCTGTTGCCCTTCACTCATAGTTCCGCAGCTTATCATGTGAGAAAAGGGCAAGCTGTATTCTGTACAAGCGATGCTTTCTAAAGCTGTGGTGATTCGTGGACTTGAGGTTTTTGGTCTCTAGGATATTTATTATATTCGAAAGCAGAATGTGGTCCAGAATTCTGCAGCAGACCGATGTTAAGGAACTGGTTGGCAATTTCGCAGGTCCGTTCTTTTACCCTTCTTATTTACGTGAGTCACCTGCGATTTTTTTCAGTCGCTTGGCACTTTGCGCTGGTCGAGAGATTCGCGATAAATGCAAAGTAAATAAGGGACCAATGACGTAGAGCACTCTTTGTACTCTTTGTAAAACCGAACTGGGATTCCATACGGTCCTGGCGACTTATTTGTTTTCACCTCTTTCAGTTTTTTTTCTACGCCAGGGATTCTTATTATTATGTCGTCCATAAGGGAGTCTGTACGATGGTCAAATGATGGCGCGTTTGTACGAATGTCCTGCGTGAACAGTTTCTTAAATGTGGAATTTTAAATTTCGGCCTTTCTTTTGCTGTCTTCTGCTGCCAAACCAGACCGGTCAACGAGTGGCTGAATGGAATCCTTAGAACCGCTTTGTAATTTTACAAAGGACCAGAATTTCTTCGGGTTCTCCGCCAGATCTTTAGCCAAGGTATGACGGTAGTAGTTGTTATATGCTTCGTGCATATATCTTTACACAGACGCACGAATCTCTACTAATTTTTGCCTGTCGTCAATTGCGCGTCCGTTCTTTTACCCTTCTTATTTACGTGAGTCACCTGCGCTTTTTTCCAGTCGCTTGGCACTGAGAGTGCAACAGCATTTGCTTCTTCAGCGATTTCCGAATTTCGTTATTAAACCACGGTGGGTCTTTTCCACCCTTAATCCACTTACTAGGCACACACTCGTCCAGAGCACGATTTACAATCTGTTTAAACCTTGCCCATAATTCCTCTATGGCCATAATTCTGGAATTAAATGATTGCTGTTCACTGTCTAAGTGAGATGCTAACAACTGCTTATCTGGTCTTTCTTGCAGAAACACTCTCCTAACCCTCTTGACTGATTTATTAACTCTCGTAACCACAGTCACTGTGATGACCTCATGATCACTAATTCCCATCTCTGTACTGACGCCATCGATAACGTCCGGCCTGTTTTGAGCTACGATGTCCAAGACACTTCCAATACTTGTTGGCTGCCGAACTAGCTGCTCAAGACAGTTTCTGGAAAACGTGTTCAAAGGGGCTTCAAAAAATTGTTTGTCTGTACCCCCTGCAGTGAATCCATACACGTCCCAGTCTGTACTCGGTAGGTTAAAGTCGCCACCAACTAGTATTGTATGATCTGGCTGTTTATACACAACTGACCATAGACTTTCTTTGAATGGCTCTAGAACTGTCACAGCGAAGTTGAGTGGTCTGTAAATACATCCTACAATTAACTTGATTTCACCTACACCTGTTATGTGCGACCAGATAACTTCACTATCACACTCAGCTTCAACCTCAGTTGACAAAATATTTTTGTCGACTTCAATGTACACTCCCCCTTCTACGGCATCTAACCTGTCTTTCCGATAAACATTCCAAGACTCGCTAAATACCTCAAACATTATACCTCGGATTTTAGCCAGCTCTCAGTCCCCAGAATAAATTGAGGTCGAGAACTTTCCTGGAGGGCAATAAATTCGGGAACTTCGTTACGAATACTTTGGCAAATTACGGATAAAATTTTTATAGCCAAACTGTTGTTACTATGAACGCGGTCTGATTTCCCTGTATGCATATCGACTGGCGAATGTTCAGGAGAGCACCTCAGACTACCACACAGCCTAAAAAAAGTCCATATCCTCTCCACAAGTACTCTGCTACCTGGGTAGCTGCTTCCTTCGTGTAGTGCACAACTGCCCTATCAAGGGGAATCATACAAATCCCCAGCTGATAATGCAGGTCCAGATATCTGCAGTCAAGTTCGTCACAGAGACGAAGAAACTTTTGGTTGAGATCCTCCATTCGGCTCCAGACCAAAGGACCCTGATCAGCTCTGGGAACAATGCTGCAAATTGCGGTCGCTGCTTGCACACCGCGTGCGAGCCAGCAGTCTTCACAACCTCCGCCAGTCAACTGTAAGAACTGAGTATGACCTCAGAACCCATGCAACAGGCGTCACTGGTGCCGATGTGAGTCACAACTTGCAGACGAACTGCACCCTGTATGCTCGACAGCTGTAGGCAAGGCCGCCTCCACATCACCGGTGAGGCCCAACGCGGCAGACATATCGAGTGCACATCGGCTTTGCCCTAAATACTATCTTCCTATGGGGCTCCATAAAGAGCCTGACATTAGAGCTCCCAACAACTAGCAAACCCCTGACCATATGTCCATGCTCGTACCCTGCTGAAGAAACAGCCACCTGTTCACTGAAGGGGCGAAAAGGTGAGGCCATAAGGCCAACCTCCACTTTGGCCCTCCACCTCAAGCGAAGCAAACGCGTTACCACCCGCCACTCAAAATGCGTACACCACATCGGGTACACTAGAAGGTGCCTCGGCAGTAGAGCCCCTGGGTGACCTGAGGTGTCCCATGTGAAGCTCCAGAATCTGCGCCACCGCTACACACCAAGGCGGTAGAAAAAAAGTATCCTCTTATATTTGTGACTGAAATCCTGAGAAAGACATTTGGTGAACCATTGTACCACAAGCCACTGTGCTTTGAGAGAGTTAAATTCTGCAGGATTAAAATGTCTTTGATGTGATCAATCCTTAGAATAAACTCCAACAAACTACTCATTTACCATTAAATCTTCAAAAATGACTCTTTGGCAAAAAAAGGCTTTCTTAGCTTGAGACAAGGCACAACTTCCATAAAAAAATTGAAAAATATTCAGCTGTTTTCATATCGCCAATAATTCCTTAGAAGAGTGCAGTGGTCCTCAGCTAGAAAATTTCATTTTGGTTAATGTGGTGAAGCCACTAGTAACCAACTCTTCGTAATCAAGATTTTAATTCTGTCACATCTTCTGCTCGAGCCTTTAAAAATGTCATAATATTGGAACTTTTATCATCATTGGAGTCTTGTATTGAGAGACCCTGTCTCACCAGTGCCTTTAACGCGCTGAACCTTTTTCTGTAACGAATTCTGATTTGCCGTGATTTGTTTCAGCTGAAATGATGAAATCTATTGAACGAAATTAGGAGTTTCAGTGTTTTTGATGCCTTGGTCCAATAAATAATATGAAAAGAACTTACTGTGTGAGAGCGTATTACCCCCCCTCCCCCCCCCCCCCCCCCACCTTGCACCACATTTCCAGTTGGAAACTCCATAGTCAACCCAAGTTAATTCGATTTTCGATTTTATGGGCTGTCTATCGAAAGTTGCTATTACTTTTCATTCATGCACACCAGGACAAATGTGACAAATTTGCTTTTTGTCTTTCTTGGATTATGCTTCGTCCAATTTTTAAAAACTGTAGGCACTGAAAAGCTCCTTCTGACTGAAGTTAAAAATCAGTATATACATTTATACTGTACAAAACATGCAAAAAATCAACAAAAAAAATAATAAAACAATAAGAATGACGCAGATGTTCTGTATCAATACGCATTTTTCACTTATATTTCAGGTACATTATATATAATGAGCGTTCAAATGAGAAGGTCCAAACTGTCATAACAACGAAATTAGCTGAAATTTGCATATGCCATTTTGGGATAACATTGTCAGACATCTAGAGAAGCGAATGCAGTATCGTCATATCCCCTTAAGAAATTTAAACCTGTGCTCTCAGCAGGTCCAAATGGTCCAAATGGGTCTGAGCACTATGGGACTTAACATCTGTGGTCATCAGTCCCCTAGAACTTAGAACTACTTAAACCTAACTAACCTAAGGACATCACACTCATCCATGCCCGAGGCAGGATTCGAACCTGCGACCGTAGCGGTCGCGCGGTTCCAGACTGTAGCGCCAAGAACCGCTCGACCACCACGGCCGGCGCTCTCAGCAGGCAACGTGATGCTCACCACTATTTTTGAGGTTCGAGGCCCTACATCTACATCTGTATCTACATAGATACTTCGCAAGCCACCGTATGGTGCGTGGCGGAGGTTCCCTGTATCATTACTTATCAGTTCCTTTCCTGTTCCACTCGCAAACAGAGAGAGGGAAAACGACTATCTATATGCCTCCGTATGATCCCTAATTACTCGTATCTTATCGTGGTCCTCACGCAGCCTGTTTGTCGAAGGCAACAGGTCGTCCTGCAGTCAGCTTCAAATGGCGGTTTTCAAAACTCTCTCAGTACTGTTCTTCGAAAAAAATGTCTTCTCCCTCGAGGAATTTCCACTTGAGGTCCCAAAGCATCTCAGTAATACTTTCGTGTTGTTTGAACCTACCGTAACAAATCTAGCAGCCCGCCACTGAAAGTTTATTATATTTGATTACTATTGTTATTAAATATTTATTATATTTCAATTGGGAATATTTTCAAGGATTCTACAGCAAACAGAAGTTAGGGATACTGGTCTGTTTGTTTTACCCCACTTATATACTGGACTCACCTGCGCCTTTTTCCAGTCGCTTGGGACTTTGTGCTGTGCGAAAGATTCGCGATAAATGCGAACTAGGAAAGGGGCCAATGCTGTAGAGTACATCTGGATCTGGTGATTTATTTGCTGCCAAGTCTTTCAGCTGTTTCTCTACGCCAGGTATGCTTATTTCTACGTCGTCGATACGTGAATCTGTTCGATTGTCAAACGACAGTATGTTTGTACGATTCTCCTATGTGAATGATTTCTTGAACGTGAAATTTAATACTTCGGCTTTCGTTTTGCTGTCCTCAACTGCCACATCAGACTGGTCAACAAGGGATTGAATGGAAGCCTTAGACCCGCTTAGTGATTTTAGATGCGACAGAATTTTCTCGGGTTCTCTGCCACATCTTTTGCTAAGGTGTGTCGGTGATTGTTGTTGTATGGTTGGCGCATAGATCTTTTGACAGACGCACGAATCTCTACTAACCTTCGCTTGTAGTCATTTGTATGTTCGCTTTTGAACCGAGAGAGCAATAGCCTCTGCTTCCTCAGCATCCATCGATTTTCTTTATTAAACCATGATGGGTCTTTTCCATACTTTATCCACTTACTGGGCACAAACGTCCAGATCACGAGATACAATCTGCTTAAACTTTACCCACAATTCCTCCACATCTATCTTACTGGAAATAAGTGTCATCAATTTACCGTCTAACTGAGATGCTAATAACTGCTTATCTGCTCTATCTCGCAGAAACACTCTCCTACCCTTCTTGACTGATTTATTAACCTTCGTAACCATAGTTGCTGTAATGATATCATCAGCGCTGATCTCCGTTTCTATCCTGACATTGGCGATAAGGTTCGGTCTATTCGTAGCTATAAGGTCTAAGGTATTTCTATTGCGTGTGGGCTGCCGAGCTAGCTGCTCAAGACAATTTTCAGAAAACGCGTTCAAAAGTATTTTGCACGACTGTCTGTCTGTAACTCTCGCAATGAACGCATAGACATCCCAGTCTATACTCGGTCGTTAATATCGCCTTTATCTACCGTAGTATTGCATGATCTGCATATTTACGGGATATTGACCGTAGAATTTTCATTGAATGACTCTAGAACTGTCACATCAGAATCGGGTGGTCGATAAAAACATCCAACAACTAGCTTGGTTTTACCTGCACCTGTTATACGCGACCAGACAGCTTCACTGTCACACTTAACTTCGACCTCAATAGAGACAATGTTTTTGTCAATAGCCGTGAACATTACCCCTCCCATGGCCTCTAATCTGTCTTTCCGATATACGTTCCATGACTCGCTAAACTAAATATTTTAGGGTTTTCAACTTCGGATTTCAGCCAGCTCTCAGCCCAGGAATAATTTGAGCGCAACAAATTTGCTGGAGAGCAGTAAATTCGGGAACTTTATTACGAATACTTCGACAGTTTACTGATAAAATTGTGACAGTCGCTTTATTCTGAATGCCATTTGACTTCCCTTACTGCATGGTCAACTGGCGAGTGTTCATCACAGCACCTCAAACTACTGCCTAGCCTAAAACACCCTCATGTGCAAACCCAAGTACTCTGCCACCCGAGTAGCTGCTACCTTTGTGTAGTGCAATCGAATTCCTCGACCACAGGAAAACCATTAACAGTGACGTTGGCACTCCATAGTCTAAGCAAGTATATGAAGAGCAAACGGCCTTGGCTGGTCCACGATAACGCATGTCCACACACCTGCAAGGTCATACAAGAGTTTAATGGACAAGTTCATGTGGGTGCAACTTGAGCATCCGTCTTACAGCCCAGACATGTCGCCTTACGACTTCCATATGTTTGCTCCACTATAAAAACATCTCAAAGGGAAGCGCTTCACTTGGACAACGAACTGAAGGACACAGTAGAGGACTGACTTCTGTCACAGACACAGGGCTTCTGGGTACAGAGAATCCTTCGGCTCGTGAAACAGCGGGATTATATTGTATTGTGCGTTAACCGGGGACCTAGAAACGACGGAGAGGCTCCGTCCCCGCCGCAGCCGCAGTGGTCCACAACCCCACGACGACTACCGCAGTCCACTTCAACCCTCCACCACCCCACATCGAACCCTGGGTTATTGTGCGGTTAGGCCCCCATTGGACCCCCCAGGGAACGTCTCACACCAGACGAGTGTAGCCCCTATGTTTGCATAGTAGAGTAATGGTGGAGTACACATACGTGGAGAACTTGTTTGTGCAGCAATTGCCGACATAGTGTAACTCAGGCGGAATAAGGGGAACCAGCCCGCATTCCCGGAGGCAGATGGAAAACCGCCTAAAAACCATCCACAGATTGCCCGCATCACCGGACCTCGAGACCTCGACACAAATCCGCCGGGCGGATTCGTGCTGCGGACCAGGCACTCCTTCCCACTCGGAAATCCGTGCGTTAGACCGCACAGCCAACCGCGCGGGCTAACTGCGGGATTGTTGTGTTCAGGCCCATGCTGACTATTTCCGAATAAAGACTTTAATTATACTCACCTTACATTTCAGAAGGTCAAAGTCATGTGTGTAGAAGGTAACAAAGTGATGATTAAAATCACTATAATGCATTTCATAAACTGAAGAAATTTATACCACATGCTCTGGAGTTTAAAACTGTAACACTTGGATTTAAGGTTGATTCACACTAGGCATAAGGGACCATCACCTCACGTCACTGTCACATTATAGTGTTTCCACACTGGACAAAACGTCAATTCACTTAAGCCACATACCAAACAAAGTAAATGAGGTTGTGAGATACTGTCCTTGATACAAAAATTAGGAGTATACTATAGGAATTGAGGAACTAACAACGATAAAGTTTATTAATGACCAAAGCGAACTTCGTAACATATGTTCTTTATCAAGTTTGTGTGGTAAAGGACTGTAAAGTGAAACAACATTTCAAAACATCGATATTTATTTGATAGCGAAAATATACACAGACGAACCCATCAAACAAAATTTGTAAGACAATAAATAAAGACTGTTTACCTCTTTCCCTATGTAACAAATAATGTTGTAAACAACTATATTTTTCTCCTTATTAGAGCTGACCTTTTTACTTAAAATGCTTTTTATTAAGAGCTACTTCCTGAACTTGTGTTCTTATTTATGCACTGTGTGTGCATCAGCTCTTTTCTTTTGCTCTGATACTAAATAATTTTTCGGTTTCAGATATCTGACCTAGCTCATGAAAGAACACTCAGTGGAATATTTGTAACTTTCCACGACAGCAAATCATACTGAAAGGTAAAGATTAAGGAGAGACAAAAGCACAAAATTCACTACTGTAGCCTGACTAAATGCGTCGAAAAATTGTTAACTTCCCATGTTAGTAGACGATGACATCATCAAAACTTTCTTTCCGAGACAATTTGTTGTTGACATTACGTGACGCGACGCGACTGTCTGTTGAGGGTCTGTATGAATGCCACCAGAAAGTTTTGATGCGACATGTCATGACAGAAAGTGTGACTTAACCTTTACAATGTAGTTTTCAAACTGTGTAAATAAGAATAATGTTTACGCTGTTTAGTATTATTGGATGAAAGGAAAACTCAGTCATTTTTATGGCACACTTACGATTTTCATTGTCAGGTGACTCGGTGTTCTCACTAAATGCTTCAAGGCACACTGCTTTTTAAAAATGTTGTGGGAGCTTCTCCTGCCTAACTGCCTCGTCTATGTCCTCTTTGAGTTTCTTCTTGCTTCTAACGGTGAATTTATTCATGTTCCACCTATTGTAAATACTCGCTTACTGTCTTATGATATTCTTGTGTCACTGGAATAAATTTCACTTGCTAGTACAACACGATTATTGGAAAAAATACGAATGTTTGCTGATATTCTTATGCTATAAGCGCACCAGAAAATAGGCTTCTGGGGCTAAAGACGAACAGTCTGACGAAAAATAATTGTAAAACTGGCACACAATGTCAGTTAATAAACATGTACTAGCCTGAAAAACCGGCATTCACTACTCGTGTACAGTAAGTGTTCAAATAATCATCTGTTTACAGCCAAATGAAAATGTACAAAAACAAAGTACTGTATCTCCCCGTTCTCTCCCCCTTTTTTTAGGTTATTTACCTTCATCACACACAATATATATAAGTTACAATATATATAAGATACCTGCTCACCTCTGTCTGTATAGGTGGGCTAACCTCAGGAACAAATGTAGGACTTTTGTTCGTATTTTCATTAACAGATAGACTGATTCGTGAGGAAGGCTTGTGTATTGTTTGGTCACAATAAGTTGATGACTGCGCTCGTGCTGCAAGAAGCGGAGAAAATCAGCATTAGTTGAAAGACATTCATTTGCCTCCAAGCACTGCCAACGTCAATCGGCCCATAGACGCAAAGTATTATTGAATGCCTCGAAGACTTGTGTCCAGTGGCAAGTAACTTCTGCAAGCTCTTGCTACGGTGTATTGATTAGAACAAAACGTACACAAGTTTACTTCTTCAAATCGCTGGGCAAGTTAATTTCAGAAACTTGCTTCTGATACTTGTTGCAGAAATGTTATCATGCCCGCATCTCGTGGTCGTGCGGTAGCGTTCTCGCTTCCCACGCCCGGGTTCGATTCCTGGCGGGGTCAGGGATTTTCTCTGCCTCGTGATGGCTGGGTGTTGTGTGCTGTCCTTAGGTTAGTTAGGTTTAAGTAGTTCTAAGTTCTAGGGGACTGATGACCATAGATGTTAAGTCCCATAGTGCTCAGAGCCATTTGAACCATTTTTTTGTTATCATGTTTGAAAATGAGAACATTCGCCACTGTTGTTGCATTATTATTATTATTAATGAATAAGAGCTACAAAGGATAAAGAAAGAAATGTTACTGGGATGTTACCAAGAAACACTAAAATCAGAGGACTTCACTTAGATGAAAAACTTTCTGAGGATATAATATACGAATTTCAAACATTTCTTGTCTGTTGTATAATCAAATATTCAATAACAAGAAACAAAAATGCGGCGAGCTATCCCTCCCAAAGACTGCCTTTAATTACCGTTCGATTTTTGCAAGCAGTATTTATTACTTTTATTACAAATGTAATGCATTTATGTGGGAGTGACATTAAAAACCAGCAAAAATTTTAATACGTCTGCACTGCCACTCTACTTTTCCTTCTGGTGAACCAAATTTATTAATAAACTCATTTCATACTTCCTTCACTGGTCGTGCCAATTATTCACATTTAGGGGTTCCAAAATCACATTTTTTCGGTCCTTCTAGCTTTCTGCCCTACTCCTTTTCGAAACTAGTATTTTCTTGCTGGTGCTGAGCACATACAACTTTTGCAAGGTTACTGCAGGAGAGTGCAGCAGGTGGAGCAGGAGTATTGGACAAGAGATGGAGTAATGGGAATGGCCATTGATGAAGTTGTCATCAATACCATGCGCTCAAGAGACGATGATGATGACCTTGAATCAATTGCACTTGATTTTGACAATTCTTTCGGAATAGTTAATTATACATTAACATTACTGCTGGGATGCATTTCATAAATGCCATGTGCAGACAGATTCCAAAAATCACTCTTTGACAGACGATTCAAAGTGTCATAAGGTCTACATTCACCTACTTTCATTTTTCATTATTTTCGATAAATAAATAATACATAAGTTGTGGGTTAGACTCTCAAACATGAATAAGTCAACATATTGAGTGATTTACGATCCATTTCAGGTGCCATTTAAGGGGGAATTATTTCCACGAGTGCCGCCACCGATTTTGTGTTAAGAGATGGAGTGTAAGAGATGAAGTAATGGTGCCAGCACTACTGCAAACAACTGACGCTGCCTTTCCTCACCATTCATCACCCCTCAGCAGCCATAATGGAGGGCAAGGCCGTTCCCGACAGCCACTGCCAAATCGTCAACTTGTCGTGGCTAAACAGTATATCATATATAAATCTTTCATGGAAACTGGCTAACTATGATGATACAGCCCACTGCTGCTGTAGAAATGATGCAATTGCCATCTAGCGGTGAATGACAGAACGTAGAATCATGGCTCTGCAAGTAGTGACGCAGCCAGGATCACACTGATTAGATTAGATTCAGTTCTCATTCCATAGACCCAAAAAAACTAGATGATTCTCGTAGGTCTGGAACATTTCAGAAAGTATAACATAAAACATTTGAATATAATAATTACCAACCTGATCATTTGTCAGGAAATTGTCAAAACAGGTGGATACATTATAGTAAACTGGAACTGCTAATATTTACAGATTGAATACACTGTCAGAATGAAAAACTGTCATGCACTTTTAATACACTTATCATGCACAAAATACCTATATTGACTGTCGTGACCAAGTACTATCAAAACTGAAATCTAACAGACATTTTTACTTAAGCTTGTCTAACAATCCCTGTTACAATATTCATCTATAGAGAAGAAGAAGCTGCCTATCAAAAAGTCTTTCAGGCTCGGTTTTAACTGTGCTTTATCTGAAACCAAGTTTTTAATGGTTACTGGCAGTTTATCCAAGTATGTGTTCCTGAATATTGGACAACTTTTTGGACCAAGGTAATTGATTTTAGGTGTTTCTGGAGATTGTTCTTGTTCCTAGTACTGATACTATGTATTGAGGTATTGGTTGGAAATAGATATATTACTTGCAATAGATTTCATTAAGGAATAAATATACTGAGAAGCAGTGGTTAGAATACTAATTTCTTTGAACATGTTTCTTCATGATGTTCTTGAATTTACAGCACAAATGATTCTTATCACATACTTTTGCATGCTAAAAATTTATGCTCGGTTTGATGTGTTACCCCACAATATGATCTCATACGACATAATAGAATGGAAGTAAGCAAAGTATGCAAATTTTTTTTAATATTTAGATGTGCTACATCTGAAATCGTTCTCGCTGCAGATACAGACTTGTTTAAGCACTTCAGCAATTATGTGGTATATCCTTCCTAACTGAATTTATTATCGAGTGTAACAATGTCAACCTCTTCGATCTGCATGTCTTCATATGTTATACACATACTGGGACGAAATTTCTTACAGGTTCTCAGCTGCATAAAGTGGGTCTTTTCAAAGTTTAAAGACAGTGAATTAGCTTTAAACCATATATTAATGTCAGCGAAAATTAGATTAGTAGCTATTTCTAACATCTTTTGTTTCCTGTTAGTGAGATAAGACTCAAACTATTTTGCAGCATTGCAAGTGACACCGTAATATTCTAATTTACTTAAGATAATGAATGATGTGGTTCACACAGTCAAAGGCTTTTGACCGGTCACAGAAAATTCCAGTAGCCTCTAATTTATTATCTAATGAATTAAGTACATTCCCACTGTAAATGTAAATAGCTTTCACTGTATCAGAACCCTTAAAAAACTGAAACTTTGACTTGGAAAATATATTATTTGCACTCAGATGCTTGAAAATGCTTGAACACAATTTTTCCAAATATTTTAAAAAAACCAGGCAAAAGTGAAATTGGCCAATAGTTTGATGGTATCTCTATATCCCCTTTCTTGTAAAGAGGCTTAACTTCAGCAAATTTTAGCCAATCTGAAAATGTTCTGCTGATAAGAGATTGATTAAACAAATAACTTAAGATAGAACTCAACTCGCATGAGTGCTCTTTCATATGTTTTATACCCACTAGAATACTTAGGTTTTAAGAATTTTATGATGGAAAAAGGGACATTTGTTTCTGCCCATCTGGCTCTGCCATCATCCTTTTCGAAGCAAATATTTTCTCACTGGCGCTGAACACACACAACATCTGCAAGGTTGGAAACGAGAGTGTAATTTCCATTTCACTAAAGTTATTTTTAAAGACTGGTCTCAGATACTCCATTGCACTGTTTACTGAACCTGATACCCCCAAGCTGTCACTAACAGAAATATAGTACTTGTTTAAGAGGTTTGCAAAACTACAAGCACTTGTTACCAATATCTCATTTATTTTTAGAACTACCTGTTCATCTTTCTTTTTGGCCACATCTGTCTCTGTCTTCACTATATCCCATACAGTTTTTAATTTGTTGCCTGATGTGATTATCTTTTTTCTCATAATGAAGCTGCTCTCATTTCTGGATTACTTGCTTCAATATTTTTCAGTATTTTTTGTAATCCGTTGCAATGCTAACATCAGAGCTGTTCCTAGATGGTAGATATAGTCTCCTTTTTGTCCCATATATTATCTTTATTCCTTGTGTAATTCATGGTTTATGTTTTGACTTCTGTGTAATTTGAGTTACCTTTAGCGGAAAACAATTTTCAGAAGTGGAAGTTACTTTGTTAATGAATGCTTTGTATTTTCCATTTGAGTCAGAAGTATTGTAAACATCTATCCAGCTCATGTCTTTGAGCAGTTTCCTGAATTTCTCAATTTTTGACTGATTTATTACCTTCCTGTAGTCAGATTTAATAGAGTTTTTTATCGTGACAAGTTTTAACGTTTAACACAAGATGCTGCATGTCATGATCAGATAGCCCATTTACTATTGGTTTTGTGATGTAACTTTCTTCTACAGATTTGTCCACAAGGATTTATCAGTAACAGTCTCAGAACGTTTACGTATCCCATTTGCAAAGTTCTCAGTAGAAATTGAGCGTGTGCGAAAGTCCACTTACTTTGGTGGACTGACAACAAGCTGCACATGTGCGCCAATGCGCGCTCAGTGTGGATGCGACTTAATGTGTTCATAAATAATTTCTTAGGAAACTTCGAAATATACGGAAGACTGGTAAACGAATCTTAACGTCTTCGTCGTCATAAACGTTGGTGGATTCGCGAGCATCATCACTAAGGAAACGGACTTGCACACGATCTTCGACGCCTTAAATATGGAATGGAATTTAGAAATTCCTTACGGATAGCTACAGAAAATTTCGAAGGACCTTTACAGGTGGTTGGGGAACGCATTACGAAAAGAGACGACTATTTCAGAAAGCCGAAGTACAGCCGAAAAACTGCTTCATAAAGGAATGTTACTTTCAGTCGTTTAGATACAGCTGGATTTTATTCCAACACTGTAACAGACGACTCAGCTTTCTGTTTCCTTCATTCAAAGCTAGAAGAGGACATGATTTTTTTGCGTAGCAGGGCTAACTAGTCTGCCAGGAAGAAAGAATTGCGGCAATGAGTCTGGACAATGAATCACTGTGTACTAAACTTTGCAAGAGGAATGCTGTGAACGGGCTACACATGTAGATCAGGCTCTCTTTTTTTCTTTTCAATTTTCTTTTCTTTGTGGCAGGTGGACATGATCATTCAGCTAGCCTCCAATACATGATATGCTGCAGATTAAAAGACATCTAAAAACACACACATACACCCATGATTTGCATAGACTATTTACATTGGTTGCAAACATATTACTTGCATCGTATAACATGCAAATTTGCTGAACTACGACGAATTACAGTGCCTCACCGGTTTTTCTGTCTATATGTGAAACCTGATCCTAAGAACTACTGTAGAGATTTTGATGCCGTTTCCAATCATATTTAGACTGATTCACGAAGAAGGCTTCTGTATACAGTTTATTACCACTGAACCAGACATGTCATCCAGTCGCCCTAGATACTTAGTACTACGTACACATCGCAGGGGTGGATCAGTATTTTTATAAATACAAATAAGTAACTTAGAAGTAGATATTCTAGGAGAAGTGAAGCAACTTAAATCACTTAACAAAAGCACGTTTTCTGGTCCATATCTATACCAATCAGGCTCCTTTCAGAGTACACTGATACAAGAGCTCCATACTTAACAATCATATACAACCGGTCGCTCGATGAAAGATCCTTACCCAATGACTGGAAAGTTGCACAGGTCACACCAATATTCAAGAAAGGTAGTAGGAGTAATCCACTAAATTGCAGGCCCATACCATTAACTCGATATGCAGCAGGATTCTGGAACATATATTGTGTTTGAACATTACGAATTACCTCGAAGGGAACGGCCTTTTGACATTCAGTCAACACGGACTTAGAAAACATCGTTCTTGTGAAACACAACTAGCTCTTCACACATGCGAATTGTTGAGTATTATTGACAAGGGATTTTTGATTCCATATTTCTAGTTTTCCAGAAGGCTTTTGACACAGTACCACACAAGTGGCTTGTAATGAAGTTGCGTGCGAGTGGAATAACGTCTCAGTTATGCGACTGGATTCGTGATTTCCTTTCAGAGAAGCCACAGTTTGTGATAATTGAAGGAAAGTATCGTATCGTTTATCGTCGAGTAAACTCATCAGAAAATCAAAAAAATTGCAAAACGATCTAGATGAGATATCTGTATGGCGCGAAGATTGCCAACTGACCCTGAATAATGAAAATTGTGAGGTCATTCACATGAATGCTAAAAGGAATTCGTCATCAGAAGATCAAAACAAATTGCAAAACGATCTAGATAAGATATCTGTATGCTGCAAAGATTGGCAATTGACCCTAAATAATGAAAAGTGTGAGGTCATTCCATGAATTCTAAAAGGAATCCGTTAAACTTCGGTTACACGATAAATCAGTCAAATCAAAAGGCTAAATTCAACTAAATAACCAGGAATTAAAATTACGGACAATTTAAATTGGAAAGAACACATACATAATGTTGTGGGGAAGGGAAAGAAGACGCAACAAATCTACTAGGGAGACTGCCCAGACTACTCTTGCCCGATCCCTTTTGGAGTAGTACCGTGCGGTCTGGGATCATTACCGGGTAGGATTAATGGGGTACATCGAGAAAGTTCGAAGAATAGCAGCACGTTTTGAATTATCGCTATATAGGAAAGAGAGTGTTGCACATTATACAGGATTTGGAGTGAACATCTTTAAAAAACAAAGGCGCTTTTCGTTGCGGCGGAAACTACTCACGATATTTCAGTCACCAACTTTTTTCTCCGAATGAGAAAATATTTTATTGAAGTCAACGTACATAGGTAGAGGCAATCATAGTAATAAAATAAGGAACATCAGAGCTCGATACGGAAGGTTATACGTGTTTGCTTTTTCCGCGCGCTGTTCGAGATTGGAATAGTGAGAACTATTGTGAAGGTGGTTCGATGAATCCTATGCCAGGCACGTAGGTGTGATTTGCAGAGTCTCCATGTAGATGTACATGTAAGTGTAGATGTTTTTGGACTGAGAGAATGTTGGCGGAGCTGCTGTCCCAATAACAACGGTTGCTATACCTGAGAATGATTAATAGCGATGACATCGGTTGAAGAAATTGCACTCCTGTTTGGGCCTGCAGCTACACTGGTATGTAAGGTCAGTAATGTCGCTGAACGTTCGCTTATTTTTTATGTATATACACTGACGGAAAAAAAATCGCAACACCAGGAAGGAGTAGTGCGACGTAAATGAAAGTTGGTACGCTTGTTTCTACATATGAAATATTATGTGTAATCGCGCCAGTCGCAAAAGAGGCGCTAGTAGCGCCACTATGAACACGAAAATCAGGCTTGCTTTAAATACACACGGTAAAGGTCGTCAACTTCAGTTACGTTTGAGATTAGACGAGGCGAGTTGTGTTAGTCAATAATGCCTTTAAGGTGACAAAGGCCCCATTATCAGCACCTCGCTAAGTCGTGTAATGGGACTACGAGAAGATGGGTATTGCTTCCGCGGTACTGGTGAAAGACTTGACAGGAGTGTAGCCACTGTACACGATTGCTGGCAGTCGTGGTCTCGGGAAGGCAGGGTCGCAAGAAGACTGAACTCCTGACGGCTACGTGGCACTATCGAGAACGAAGACCATCAAGCTCGGCTATGACTCTGGCAGGTCATACTGCATCTGCAGCAGCAATTGAAGACCAGAAATTCAAGAGGTGCTGAGTGCCAAAGTGATTGTTTCTAGATATTAAAGAATGCCATTTCATTCCGTGTAGAATGCCTTGATACAAATAATACGTTAGTAAGTCACTCTATAGGCCGCTGCGACCTGGTGCGTAACTCAGAGACATCACTGAACAACTGGTATACCCAAAGTATCACAAAGAAAATGACAGTTTGGGAAAGCACAAAGTCAACATACTTTAGTTTAATATTTCGTAACTCAGAGACTGATCTGCCGTTTTTTCAGAACATTGAACCTCCTCCACTCTTCCAGATAGCTAAGGGTTCTTCCTCTTTTTACATCTCCAGGGGCAGTTATTCGAATCTACGATACAGTTGATATTAAGAGTTTATTGGTGTTGACCAAGTTTTCTGCTGCTATGTTAAAGTCAAGAAAGTTCGAGTAATGCATTTCCAGAACTTCAAATGGCTTTGCATGACGGGATGAACTCACTAACTTCATTAGATCACCTGGAACAAAACATTTCACTGCCTTCTTTCTCTTTTCAGTGGCTGTAAAATCTCGATAGCATACCAGAAATGTGACAATTATGGTCAAGATATTTAAACATACCACAAAACACTAGAAACATGTACATGAATAGAATAATTTTATTTTTATTTTGTGCACAGGAGTTGTCATTCCATACACTCAGTTTTTTCTTCATTGTGGTGCTATGTACTTGATTGAGAAATGCGAACAAACAGGATGCTATTTCATTGGCTCTTATGGCACCTTCTGTCTCTCTCCACGTACACATTGTTGCATCACCAGTGTCATCCATACGTACAACGAAACAGAACCATGAGAGTTGCCTCATGTAGAATGTATCTGAACGTGTAAGGAAAGGTAGAAACATAACCTGTTGGAGATCTATACATAACATGCAAGCATCGCTATCTGGTAACGTTGCAACAAATCCACCAGTTCTTAATTGCGATGTGGCCCTTTCAGGCAGCTTTGTCAGCATTCTGGTGGTTTGTCTTACCTCCAAGAACTAAGGAGTCACATGTTCAGCATGTATCTGATCGTGGCTTTCTGAAGGATATGTGTGTAAAATCTCAAGGAAATCTATTCTGTAAAATTTATACATCACAGCACTATTGGGATATTTTACTTTAAACACATTGAAGAGCCTGTTCATATTGACATTGGGGCTTCAGTATTCCTTCATTGCGTGCATTCTACTGTAGTGACTCACATCTCTAGGCAACATGTGTATGTGGGCCCGAACAATCTGTCGATCTTCGTCTGAGTATTTTCTATTACATGCTCCACCTCTTTTGTCCTTGAAAACATTATCACCGGTCTTTTTCTTCTGTGCCATGATCTCTATTTTATTTCTTTGAAATAATGGAAAAATCCAGAAAAGTCTTCTTACATAACCTTCACCATCAGGAACCATGAAAATCAGCGTACAGTGATGGCGACTTTCCATTGGATCGTTGTACTTTCCATTTAGCCGATGTTCTAATGGAATAACATCCATGTGCCTCACTAAGGACATACATTGTGTCTGCTCATCTTGCTAGTAGAGCGTAGTAAACAACTTCGTCTTACTTTCCATAGACAAGGAGTGACAATAATAGCCATGTCTGCAGCCAACCTAAAACCAAATGTTGTGACACATTATAATATTACAATATTACGTTATTCGTTCTCCATCATAAGAATCTAACGTAGACACTCTTATTGTGGAGCACTAATGCTTTATGTACTGATCCCATATCTGTGTGTTTGGCTGTTCCTTGGGAGGTCTTTCTTTTCTTTTTATTGGCTTGTATAATAAAATCAGACACATTTCTTTTCTTCTCCACCACTCTCTTATTTACACTTCCACACTGTCTCTTCAGTGCTTTTGGACCACCAAAGTTCTCAGACTCACAATGCATCATAACCTCAGCCATCTTCATAAAAAAAATGTCAATTGATGAACAGCAGAGCACCTGGGGTAGACTGTGGACTTAGTGCATATTGACATTCCTCGGGTTGAATGCCATCTACGAGCGGCCATAGAAAACTAACAGGAGCATGTATAGACATGGCTCCTCCTGTTAGGTAATGGCCTTGACACACTCACCTCATATCGACCGCAAAATCTTGTTTTTCACAAAAATGTTACTTAGCGCCTTTTGAATTTCTAGTCTTCAATTTGAGCAGCAGTTGGCGCCACAGTGACACAGTGAACTGTTTACAAATCGGTTACTTCAAAGACGGCTCTGAACTAGATGCCCTGTTGCGTGTATTCTAGTGACCTCAAACTACTGTCATTTGTAACTTCAGTAACGTCAGGCGAGAGCTCGATGGAGGGCAGTATGGAGGTCTGTTGTGTTTTCTGATGAAAGCTGGTGGTCACATGTTTGTTAGAACGTGGCTGTTGAGGGCCTGCACCCAACTTGTCAGCATGCTAAATACCTACACTTGGTGTTATGGTCTGGAGTGCTGTTTTGTATAACAGCAGGAGTGCTCTCGTGATTATCCCACGCATCCTGACTGCAAAACTGTATGTCAGTCTGGTGATTTGACCTGTTGTGGTGCAATTCATGAACATCATTCCAGGAGGTGTCTTCCAATAGGATAATGCTCACCCACATACCGCTGTTGTAACCCAACTGGCTCTATAAAGTGTCAACATATTGCCTTGACGTGTCCAATCACCAGATCTATCTCCTATAGAGCACATATGGGACATCATTGGACGACAACTCCAGCATCATCTACAAACAGCATTAACCATCTCTGTATTGACTGACCAGGCAGGAACTCCATCCCACAAACTGACATCCAGCACCTGTACAACACTTTTGCAAGGTTGCATTCAACATTCTGGTAGTTACTCTGGTTATTAATGCATTTCTCATTTGCAATGGCTTATCTCGCACTTACATTAAACCATGATCCTACAATGTTAATCTCTTAAATAGTTACTTAGACAACTGCATTCTCAAAATTTCATTACTCTACATTAGCTACTTTTTGGTGTTGCTATTTTTTTCCTTTAGTGTATATTCCATCAGATCCAGAGTGGGTATCGCTATCTACTCTCAAAATACCAGTTGCCAGCCGCGTCAAAACCTGGTGACATCACATGGCCTACTCCTCTCGAATAGTACTCAGGTGATTGCCAAGCTTAATGTCCCCATCCATTGGATGGATCGCCAGAAACAGTGTTACATGCCCTCACTTCAGGGGACTGTGAAGAGCTCTGAAATTTAGTCCAAGACATTGATGCCAAGACTAATGTCCAGGACCTCTACGCCATGACCACTCCTCCCTATGCTGGCCAAATACTGGAGTGTGTTAGTAACCTGCACTACAGAGGTGGGTTACTACTTAGTTTTTATTTAGCAATAAAATATTTCAAATAACTACTCAAAGGAAGAACATTACCTGTATAACTTTGCGTTCAATCTGAGAAATGATAAGCCATTCACCAGTGAAACTCCGTTATTTCCAGTTGAAACTGATTTCCGTCACGTATCTGGCACAGAAAATGTAGTAGCTGATCCCCTATCTATGCTGTAACAATTAAAATAAAGGATTATGATTATATAGCTATCTCTCTCAAAAAAGAAAAAGATGATGAACTTCAAGGTTTCAACATATGTTGCAGTACTTCACTGAAATCCAAGCAGTTTACTGCATGTGGCGGATTAAAACTGCGACGTCTCATCTGAAACCATTCGTTCAAACACACACAAAATAGGGGTGAGGGGGTACATCCCCCTACCTGCCCCACTCTCAGGGAATGGAAAAAAATACTGTTCAGTCAGTTGTATGTTTTTCTTTCAACGGAATGATTAAAAGTTGGTATTACGTAGATATGTTTCAACAAACAAATATTTTTACAGCATTTTCTACTAAATTTTTTTATTTGAGTTCAAGTGGTCTCAAGGCACAGCATACGGCAGAAAGAACACATAAGGGCAATATACTTGATAACTCACCCCCTCTCCAACCCTACCCAAACTCACACGAGAACCCAACACAACAATGTGTATGTCAAAAGCGAGTTTTTTCAATTTCGGTCTATAGTTTACTATATCTGGTCTGTACTTAGTTCTATATATTGAGCCAGTGTAAATAACTATTCTGTTTCTTTCTTTGGGCCTTAGTCCTGTTTCAACGTGGGGTCGGCCGGTTTATTACGGATGTTAATTGCAGAGGGTGGCCAGATGCCCATCTTGCCGCCACCGTGATTGCCCCGGGACATAAGCAGGGTACCCTAGCTGTCTGTCTAGTCTAAGCCATGAAACAGTGTGAATGTCTGCAAATGTCTGTGAGTCGTGTAGCTGAGGCAGAACGTGGGGTTCAGCCAGGTATTCACCTATTGGGATGTAGAAAACCGCCTAAAAACTATATCCTGGCTGGCCGGCACACCGACCCTCGTCGTCAATCCACCAGGCAGATTCGATCCGAGTCCAGGAAGCAGTACATTAGCAATCTCGGCTACCCTGGTGGGTCTGTAAATAACTTTTAAATTAATTTAAATAAATCAGTGAAATTGTCTAAATATCAAAACCAAAACTGACAAAGAGATATTCTGACATCAGCTATAATCAGGCATTAAAATAAATCCAAGTGAACATTTATGCTGCACTAGGATCTGAAGCCAAATTTCCTGCTTATTGTGAGGAGCTGCCTTAACAACTTCAGCTGTACAAGCATGCTTCCCATTCAGCCCATTTGCCTATATGTCACATATTACATACATAGTGTCCCCTGTCTACGATCCTCATTGCTCCCATCCTCACCTGATTCCCAGAAGAGGTCGAACAATGAGTGCATCCGCACTGAAGTATCATCATTTGCTGCCAACATGTATAAATTTTTATACACGTTGAATCTGTCCTTTCAGACATATCACTTGTGATAAGCGGGAAATCTGGGTTCGAGTCCCAATCAAGCACTTGTCGCCACAGGATTTATTTCAGTGCCTGATTGCAGCTGATACCAGAATTTCTCTTTCATCATATATACATGCGGCTGCAGGATCATTAATGATGTCTGTTCTGTCAGATCAGAAAATAACAATACCTTCAACACTGATGCACTCTTGGTTCGACCTCTTGCAGGAATCAGATGAGGCTGCGAGCAATGGGGATAACAGATAAGAGACTATGTATGTTGTGTGTGACATATGGGTTGGTTGGGAAGCATGTTTGAATAGCAGAAGTGGTTAAGGCGACCACTTGTCATAAGTGCGAAATCTGGGTTCGAGCTTTGGTCCAGCACAAACTTACACTTGTTGCCATCAGATTTTTATCAATGTCCAACGTGTCCCTTGAAAAGAATAGTTCTTGTGAAAGAAATTGGTTGAAATTCGATCCTCCAAAAGCTAATTATTCGCAACTGGGATACATCACAGTGACCACACTTTGAGTACAATAAAGAATACCGTACATTACAATATCAAGGCTCATTAATATCAAACCTTCCACTTGGCCAAAATATCTTTGTAGCCTGCTATTATATATTTTTCTTGGAATCAGCTGTGGAATTAACACTGGGGAGCGGAAAAGCTTGGTGTTGGCGGATTGTTATAATATGATGTATAATTCATCAGAATATTTTTCATTATACAAAAGCAGAAAGAAGACTTTGTGACAAATTTAGATTGTAAGGTTGGACTTATGAAGAAGAAAAAGGTGCATACAATGTCTCGCAGATGGTGCATAATCGACATATCACCAAACCAATTGCTTCCCAAAGTTACTGAAATGCTGAAAAGTCGACAAAGGACTTATGCATTATTAGTAAAGGATTTTGGTACCTTTTCTAAGAAATAAAATGTACCTCAGCTTAATTAATATTATTATTTTATCAAAATTACAGAGAGCAAGGAAGATAGCGTCCTTACAAGCTGCAAGATGTAAAAAGAAGGGTAAAGAACAGAAGATGTTTCATGTCTCAATTATTTCAAAAATTTAAAAACAAAATTACTTAAACAATAATGTACATTCGTAGTAGCATAGAGTACAATTTTGTCTCTGATTTTGAGAGAGAGGTTAATTTGTTACAAACTGCTTCTGATGTAAATGTATAATATTAGCTCACGAATGATGTCTGTTCTTTCAGACATATCCAAAAGAACAGATACCACACATATAAAAATATATGTGCCTTGACAGCAAATAATGATACCTTCAGTGTGAATGCATTCCTCATTCAACCTCATGCAGGAATCCGTTGAGGCTGCAAGTAAACAAGATAATGGACAGGACACACTACATGTGTAATGTTGTATTGAATGATATTATTTTTTTATTCTTCTCTTTCCATATGTATATAAGCTATTTGTAAACTGAATGAGTTATAGACACAGCCAAAGATAAGTGAACGAGTTGTTTTGTGACAAGGATAATGTTTTGATACATCGTTAAATATCTGTATGAAACAAATATGCTTGAATCCGCATACCAGCATTGTTAAAAATGTATATTTTAGCCATTCATTAAAATTATTATAAAAAGTTATTAGAAAATGAATATATATTCGCTTGGTTATAAGATCAACTCCTATGTGTTCATCATTTCACTCGCCACCAAGATCCTGCATAGAGAAGTTCGAGGCAGAGAAGAAAAATTTACGCGGTATTCAGAGGAGCATTCCTGCATCAGCATTGTCACAATCAAGACTAAACATAATGGAATTAATGTGGAGGTTATAACTCAGACTTGATAGGCATATGCACCTATTGAAGTTGGTGTAATTATACTAAAAATATTGTGCTTCGTGTGACAGATGGACAGTTTCAATGGCTGCGGTGATTATTGGGTACCACACACTACTAGAAGCAGCAGTATGTGATGCAAATTACGTTCATTGACCTTGACTGTAATGATATTAAAGGTTTGTTGATACTGGTATCAGTTAAAGTTCACTCAAGCTTGTGCACAGATTCATAAATTACCTTCAAAATTTTTCCAGTTATTCAAGCGATTATTAATTCATTTCCACATCCCTTTTCAATGGCGACGGTTTAAAGGACGGCGCCGAGCGAAACACGAGCAGACCTTCAATTGTTAAGATAAAAATTATTGAGATAAATGAGTCATAATATTGTTGCAAGGAACTAATGAAACTTTCATTGTATTTGTTACATGTCCACAAGATTGGGAATCATAACACCATTGAAGGAGAAAGTTAAAATTACATTCTGCCTACAAATGAGTCAAGCCGGGAATGCTGCTTTCAGCATTAAAGGTAGGACGCTGCTATGCTATATGCTTATAGGCCCCACTTGGTGCTGCCTCTCTGGCAGTACATAATCTCTTTTCCTACCAATTAATATCCTTTAAGGGAAGTGCATTTCAACAGAAAAGACGAAAATTTGTACAAAGTCATCATTAAAGTGCAAGATAAGTCACTCAAATTCTACATGACTGTGTCAGATAATAATCAGGTTCATTAGTGAATATGCAGTTAAGCCTACTTTAGTTGAAAAGTACCAATACAGACAAAATTTCATTTTTGAAAAATTTATTCATAAATCCATTAAAAATCATTCACAATGGAGTTAAAGTAAATGGCCATTGTTGAAAATTCATTACAAAATGCAATATGCCAAGATGTCGGAAATCCGACCAAAACAACGAAACAATGAGGTTGGCGTCCCACTATCAAAAAGTGATGACACTCGTCATATAACTAAGCATGATGGCACTTTTATGACGCCCAATGAGACAATTCCTCTGTTCTCACCAGCAAACATTTCTTCGAATAGTGAAACTGAAGGGCGTGAAAGCGAAAATTCCTTTGATTACTTGCTCATGACATCGTGAACGCAAGAACAGGAAACAGTTCGTAAAAGCAGTGTAAATACTAGTGAGACACACAATTTGACAAAACTCATGCAACAAATAACACAATAAATTAAGGGTGTGACACAGCAGTTCACAAAACATCAGGAAAATACAGGACAACAGCTTACACAGCAAATTAATGCATTTAACGATTTCATGAATAGTAATAGTCAGCAGTTTGGTGAGGTGAGCAAAACTATACGCACTGAATTATCTGATGAACTATCTGGGAAGTTGACAGAGCTAGGTAAACAACTAAAACAGGAAATAATTACCGGCATATCCCATAATATAAATACGTTAACGGAAAGAGTATCATTTGTAGACGGTAAGCAGGAACAACTTACAGGTAAGTTACAAAACCTTAGTGAACCATATTCTCAAATTTAGGAGACGCAATCCCAAGTGGATGCGGCAGTAAAAAATGTGACAAACGCAGTCAGCGAGCTGCAAAACGAGTGCAACAAGTTACCTACGGAAGTACAGAAGTTAAGTTCTAAGAGAGGACCAGTTAAGTTTAGAGTAAAAATTTGCCAAAAAACAGAGAGATAAGATATGTGCAGATGTAAAGGAAATAACAGAAAAAGGTGAAGCCGGGATGATAAAGAGAATGAAAGTCAGTGTTGCATGGGGGCTTAATTAAATATAATGCAAATATTTTTAGTAGCTGTATGTCCGATTACGCTGTGTCTCGTAAACGGTTGGCCCCGACTAGTTTTTGTCCGCAATCTGACTGCATGGAACAACAACAAAGAATGAAATGAAAATTTTCGTTAACACAATTAATTAATTAAGTCCCCAGCAACTATAAAACCTACGAAACCAAAGCACAAGTGTAATTGTTCTGTGTGTGGGAGTGTGATTCAACGTACACATCTGGCACGGTTCTTCTTCAACAAGACAAGAAATTTTAAATATCATTTATACTGAAGTAATTTAAAAAAATAAAAATATTATAATTGCGCAAGAAAACCAGAATTACACTCTAATACAAGAACACAAGCCAGATGCTTTGTTGACTGAACCTGTAATGACGCATTATTTAAGACACTGAAATAATGAGAGAGAAAAGAAATTTTTTTTTACCTTCGTTTATATTGATGAAAAGCACTCTAAACATTACAATCTCTCCACACCGACTCGCTACTACCACATCTCAACAAGAACTTTTCAGTATCACATCTCAGCAAGCACTGCCTCCCACGAGTTCTCAACAAGCACTTTTCACTAGCACATCTCAACAAGCACTGACTACTACAATTTCTCCCCAAGCACTGCCAGTGGAGGCGGCTGAATAATACTCTTTGGCGCAATCTCTGGCGCTGTGGCTCACTGTAGCCACCTTTCATATGCCCCTCCTCCACGGGCCAGAATTTGATGGTATTTTTGCCAGCATTGGTGGTGAAAATACCACCAAATTCGTCCACAAAAATACAGACAAAAATTAAAGATAATATTAATACGTAATGCCCCTCCTCCACAGGCCAGAATTTGATGGTATTTGTCAGCATTGGTGGTGAAAATACCACCAAATTCGTCCACAAAAATACAGACAAAAATAAAAGATAATATTAATACGTAAATATCACATAATTAGATAAAATTTTGGCTTTGCACTGACCTTTCAATAACCTAATATATAAAATACAGTAAGCGGTACAAATTCTTTCATACATGTGACTTTACATAATAGTTTACACAATACACAAAAAATCAGTTTATACAAATGTTCACATAAAATGCTTTCAATGATGAAAAAAATAGTTGATATGTCCAGCAGTAGCACCCAACAATGGTCAACAGGTGCAAACACCAAGTGACATCATTTCAGTAGAAGCAGTCCATCAGTGGCACCCAGTAATGTTGAACAGGTGCAGACACCAACAAGTGACATTATTTCAGTACAAGCAGTCCATCAGTGGCACCCAGTAATGTTGAACAGGTGCAGACACCAACAAGTGACATTATTTCAGTACAAGCAGTCCATCAGTGGCACCCAGTAATGTTGAGCAGGTGCAGACAGCAACAAGTGACATTATCTCAGTAGAAGCAGTTCATCAGTGGCACCCAGTAATGTTGACAGGTGCAGACACCAACAAGTGACATCATTTCAGTAGAAGCAGTTCATTAGTGGCACCCAGTAATGTTGAGCAGGTGCATACAGCAACAAGTGACATTATCTCAGTAGAAGCAGTTCATCAGTGGCACCCAGTAATGTTGAACAGGTGCAGACCCCAACAACTGACTTCATTTCAGTAGAAGCAGTTCATCAGTGGCACCCAGCATTGTTGAACAGGTGCAGACACCCACAAGTGACATCATTTCAGTACAAGCAGTCCATCAGTGGCACCCAGCAATGTTGAACAGGTGCAGACAGCAACAAGTGACATTATTTCAGTAGAAGCAGTTCCATCTGTGGCACCCAGCAATGTTGAAGAGGTACACACAGCAACAAGTCACATTTCTCAGCAGAAGCAGTCCATCAGGGGCACCCAGCAATGTTGAAGAGGTGCAGACACCAACAAGTGACTTCATTTCAGTAGAAGCAGTCCATCAGTGGCACCCAGTAATGTTGAGCAAGTGCAGACACCAACGAGTGACATTATCTCAGTAGAAGCAGTCCATCAGTGGCACCCAGCAATGTTGAGCAGGTGCTGACAGCAACAAGTGACATTATATCAGTAGAAGCAGTTCATCAGTGGCACCCAGCAATGCTGAACAGGTGCAGATACCAACAAGTGACATTATGCCAGTAGAAACAGTTCCATCAGTGACACCCAGCAATGTTGAGCAGGTGTAGACAGCAACAAGTGACATCATTTCAGTAGAAGCAGTTCATTAGTGGCACCCAGCAATGTTGAACAGGTGCAGAGAGCAGTCCATAATATTCACTATCACTGATCGCACTGTTCATCAGAGTTTATTAGCAGAAATTAAACGTGTCCTAGTGGCACCAATGATGTAGAAAAGGTACAAGTAACAGTCCATAATATTCACTATCACTGATCACTCTGCTCATCAGAGTTTATAAGCAGAAATTAAACATGTCCTAGTGGCACCAATCATGTAGAAAAAGTACAAGTAACAGTCCATAATATTTACTATCACTGATCACACAGTTCATCAGCAGAAATTAAACATTTCTAAGTGGCACCCATTATGTTGAAAAAGTGCAGATAACAGTCCATAATATTCACCATCACTAATCACACAGTTCATCAGCAGAAATTAAACATTTCTAAGTGTCACACATCAATGTTGAACAAGTGCAGGTAACAGTTCATAATATTCACCATCGCTAATCACACAGTTCATCAGCAGAAATTAAACATTTCTAAGTGTCACACATCAATGTTGAACAAGTGCAGGTAACAGTTCATAATATTCACCATCACTAATCAGACAGTTCAGGCATGAACAATAGTTTGAATCCACATACAAATGCTTTTACACTAAACATACAAATTCTAATAAACACACAAATGATATCAGATAATTGTCATATTAACTATTACAAATACACAAATATCAGTAAACCTATAATATTTATGGGTGTCAGTGCAAGCCACTACAAACAAATAAAATAATATTTAGGAGATAGGTGGGTGGGATTAGGAAAGGAAAACACACAAAACACACTCACTCATCTTTCATCCACATTAAGTACTACTGTGTAATTGAATAGTGTTAACTGTGTAAATGCAATTCTGTCAAAATTTGATGTTCATCATGTGTAGCAAATAGTAGTGGCAGCAATGTATAACAGTCAATAATAGTTAGTCAACGTCATAGTCATCATGTCAAGACCAATGTTTGCCAAGCCAGATCAGAATGTACGGTTGCTGAACAACTGTCAGTGAGCCAAGATATGCAATTACTACCTCTCTCCAAAAAAAATATATATATATATACTGCTTATTGATTTAACAAGTGTGTGTAGACAATCTTCCTTCTACTTGAGTGTTCTAGTCTGCTATCTTCATCCTCCTTGTTCCATACAGACCAACAAAAAAAATATGCACTTCACTCACTTTACCTCTTATCCACCAAAACTCCAATAATCATCAGCATCACATAATCTCAATACTTCAATAATACCTCTTACATCGATACATATAAATCTTATCATCAATATCATTTACCTTACCTCTTGTCCACAAAAACTCCAATAATCATCAACTTCATATAATCTCAATACCTCAATAATACCTCTTCAATACGTCGATACATATAAACCTTATTACCAATATCATTTCACTTCCATAACAACTCTTTCCTCTAGTCAGTCTCCTCGAACAACTTCATCATCCTATACAATCCGAAGACACACTGTCAACACACAACCTCTGTGTAATTCATCTGACCCAAATCTTCTACTCATTATGAATTATAAACAAAAGAAATGCATACATGACCTCTAACAGACTTAGTTCGAATAACTCTCAGTAATTAAGTACGATTACAGAGTGTGAATGATCATAATATTTCACAGTGTGTACACCACTTCAAGAATTATGGCAGAAGCAAACATGTGGAGTATTTTTTGTGTCAAGTGTCACTTACTATTTCAATTGCCCACGAAAAATGCAGTGTAATGACTGTCAATGGTCTAAACCTAGTGTTGGTACGTCATGTCGTTAGCTTCCTTCCTATTAGCATACATTTATACAGCTTTCATAAAACCTCCAGCTCATGTGACTTCTATGAAGTTTCTTGTACTAATGTCGTTTATGTCGAATTATAGGAGTTCATTTTCCTATCTTAAAAATATAAGGCACTGAGCGTAAGCAAAACATGCAATAGCGAGTAAATATACCAGTAGAGAACAGAATGTCAACAAGTGGATGCAGCACAATTCTTACAACGAGGCTCTGCCAAGCGAACAATCTATAATTAATACAATAGTGTGACCTAAACTCTATGTTTGTACACCTTATATCAACATTTCTATATACCAAATTAAAGAGTAGTTATGACAACAAACAGAAATGTATAAATATGCAATCCATATGCATAGCAGTGAACATTTATCTTATGTAATAAACAAGTCATTAGCATCATATCAGCATAAGCAAATAAATGTTCATATGTCATCTAAATAAGTAAACATGAAGGCGCAAGCAGATAAATCACAAAGTATAACTTACATACATATCAGCACAACTAATCAGGTGACAATAAATAAATAAGCACAGCAGACACATAATAAAAAAATATGACATCAGTGAAAAAGCAGTGCAGCCAAGCGATGCATAATATATACAAATAACAACCCTGTTCATTAATAAAACATTGACAAAAATCAGCAAATGTACGCAAGCACGTCGCTTCACAAGTAATTTCATAGAACATGAAATTTAGCACAAAGTATGAATCACGTAATCGCGAGCAGCAAATTACGTCTAAAGTACGTACCTAAGTGGAAATATGTTACCTGAAAAATGAACCAATTAATAGTTACCTTTTTTAGTTTCTTAGTTTCTTCTTCGAAATTACATTCTTCCTGAAAATTTCTCGATAGCAAGTCGTCTTAACGTCGGACACGCACAGAATTTACCTGAAGTTCTTAAATATTTTATAGAACCTTATCCTGAAATATACTGAACGTTAATAACATAATTCATCAAGTCACTATAGCTTTATACTGAATTTAATCGGAGAAATTAAACTGTGTATTTGTTTACGGCTGTCAGTGCATTCGCACTGAGCGCTCGATCAGCTGTAGGCGCGTGACGTAGGAAGCAATTGTTTGCGGTCAACGACTGCCTTGTGCGGCGCACAGACTTGACTGTTGCTTTGAGTATATGTCGCCGCCAAAACACAGCGCGGTATCCTTGTATTCTCTGCATGTTTACGTAAACTGTTGGTTTCTCGAAAGTATGTCATTCCACAAAAATTTTAACGTTAGATATACGATGTATTCCCTTAGAACGTCGTGATTTAAGAGTTTCTACTTCAACAGTGTTATCATGAATAATTTTGCGAATTCTATATGGACCATTATAAAACAGAAAAAATTTGCGACACAAGCCTTTTCCTTTGTGAGACAAACAGACTTAATTAATACCTTTTGGCCAACTGAAAAAGTTTTTAAACGACCAGGACGTTTCTGCTGATTTCTCTCTTCTAGCAGCCGCAGATGCAATATTTTGCAGAGCCATGTTCACAACTTCAGAATCCCGCAGTTTCCGTGAAGGCGGAAAAGGAACGATTGCAGATATGCGATTTGTCAGTGCTTTGTTTTTTAATATCAGTATAGGCGGTAAAGAAGTTGAATCATTAGGGAGTTCATTCAGAATGTTTTGAAAAATGTGAAGATACTGATCCCAAGTTCTGTGATTCTGATGACAATAAAGACGACACAATTTATTGATTTCCTTCATCCATCTTCCTGAAGCGTTAGATTGAGGGTGAAAAAGTGAAATGAAAATTGGTTTAATTTTACGACGCCGTAGAGTATGAAGCCAAATTTTAGAGCGAAACTGTGATCCATTATCTGATATAACCTTATCAACATGACCAACTTCTTTAAGAAAATGTTTGATGAAAGCATTAGATACTGAACGAGCTGTCGCTTTGCATAACGGTGTAAAACACACATATTTTGATGTCAACTCCACTGCTACGAAAATGTACGCAAAACCATTAGTAGAACGAACCACTGAACCGAACAAATAGACTGCAGCCATGTCCTTTAATTTCGCTGGAATGATAGGAAACAACGGTGCTCTGTGAGAAATTGTTGGCGGCTTAGCATTTTGACATAATTTGCATTTGGCCAGAACAGATCGAATACGTTTTTCCATATTACTGAAGTAGCAATTTTCCCGTAATTTATGAAAGCATTTTCTGGGACCAAAGTGTGCATAACTGAAATGCGTATACCAAATCAGCTTATTAACCCACTCATCAGGAATACAAACTAACCAAACAGAGTTGTCGAGCGATTTTCGTTTAAAAAGAACTTTCCAGATAGATCGCAAAAACGAGGTGTGGCCAAATCGTCCAATCTAACAAAGCGTCTAAGAAAATTACAGACACCAAGGAAACTACGAACATCACGTTTTGTGGTAGGAACAGCATAATTACGAATAGCGTCTAATTTTTCTGGATCAGGAAGAATACCTTCTGTAGAAATAATGTGACCGAGAAATTTCACCTGAGAACGACCAAATTCAGATTTTTCCAAGTTCTCTGTAATGCCAACTCTTGCAAAAATACGTAATAATGAATCCAAAATTTTGTTGTGCTCACTCCAAGAATGTTTAGCAATAAGAATGTCGTCAACATATGAAGTAATATTGTCACGAAGATAAACAGGTAAAATTTCATTTAAACTAGGAATGAATGCTGCTGAAGGTACAGTAAGTCCAAACGGTAATTTCCGAAATCTCTTTTGGGTAAAATAGTCATATCAGGTTATTGTTTACTTACTCACTAGATAGACTGATAGTCGAAGAGTTGTTTTGACAGTGCAAAGAATAGTAAAAGAGTAGGCAGCGGTGCAGAAAACTAAAAGGGAAATAGCACCACTACAGCTCGGGGCCCTATGCATGCTACGGCACATATTCACTTAGTGTAGTGAATCCCCTGAGGACATTAATAGCCGCACATAATTTCCAGTTTGTGACTTAATGGCAACTTTGGTGGAAGTGCGTACATAAATTGATCTAGCCATGAACATGGATGTATGTCATTCTTAGAGTTGCGGAAGATCTTAAATTTCTGAACAGTCAAAAAGTGTTTATAGTCAAAGTTTTCGCCTCGTGGCGACAAAGACCTACCGCGTCTGTCCCAGTCACTATGACGATTATTGTTAAATTCACAGGCCTGGCGCTCTCTTGTTGCATCCCGTACACAAAACAAATTACTTTCTTTAAACCCCTCTGCTACCTGTGATTCAAAATTTCTTCTGCTATCTTTTCCTACGATTTCGCCTTCAATTTGATGACTTGCTTTCATAACGCCTCAACTTCCCTTTTAATGCGTTCATTAAATTTTCCCTGATTTTCAACATGCTTATTTATGTTCTGGTACTCTTCGGTTTCTGCAAATGGTAATGGAGCTGTATCATCCGAATCTCTGTCCCCATGTAAACTAAGATTTGTCAATTTATCTGAAATCTCCTCAACTCTTTCCGATAAGTCACCTATTTGTTCTTTCTGCTTATTTACGTCTTCCGTAAGTGTCGTGACTCGGGTTGCAGTATTGACACATTTGGTAGTTAACTGTTCATATTGTTGTGTTAGGTCATTTAATCTGTCATTTGGTATGGATTCCTCGATTCTCTCAAATATTTCTTCCTTAGCCTTTGCACGTTGTAAATTTAACTCTGAAAATTTCTGTACTATCATGCGATCTCTTTCTTCCTGTTCTCTATCCTGTTCCCTTTGTCTAATCTCTACTGCTATTAATCTATTATTGTGAGGATTCAAAATCGGTTGTACTTCTTCTCTGATTTTGAAACATGTCCCTGTTCGTGAGTCTAACCGTGTTTCCATTGTTTCCATCTCTGTTTCTAAACGTGTTGCCACTGTTTTTAATTCAGATCCTAACCGTGTTTCCATTGTCCCCATCTGTGTTTTTAATTCAGATCTAAACTGTGTTTCCATTGTTCCCATATCATTTTTTAATTCAAATCCCAAAGTTCCCATCTCTGTTTTAATTGTTCCTATCTCTGTTTTAATTGTTCCTATCTCTGTTTTAATTTCAGATCATAACTGTGATCCCATTGCTCCCATCTCAGTTTTAAATTCAGATCGAAAATTTAATATTGCACTCATCAACTGCTCCATATTAACTTGTTCGAAATTCCTTTCGCCCCTAACATTTCCCACAAAACCAGCTTCCTTCGCCATAGCTGTAAAGCTATCTGTGTTCGATACTATTCCAGAATCTTCTATCGTTAATCTCGTATTCTGTGAATTTTCTGACTGAGAAAAATTTTGAAATGGTTCCGGACTGTCTTCCCGACTTATTAAATTGTTTTCAACTCCATTATTCATCATAGTGTTGTCCTGTGTTGGCAAGTTCGCCATGTCAACAATTTCGTCATTCTCACTATTCATGATTTTCGCCTTTTTCATCGATCGCGTAATCATTTACAAAACATACAAAACTCGTCACTGTACGAAAATTACACACAACGACTCCTCATCTCCAACAATACCATTCACACGAGATGTTTCCCTCAAACACGATTAACGAACAATTGAAATAATTGCACTAAATTGTCAAACCCATAGACAAGACAACAAATTTAAATTTTGGAAAATACCATTAGAAGAATCTACACATGCAAAATAGACTACAATTACTAACTACAAATTACTACAACAATACTACTGTCTACTATTTTTACAATCAGAAGAATTCCAAGGGACGATCCGAAGCAGCGGTCGCCACGTGCATGGGGGCTTAATTAAATATAATGCAAATATTTTTAGTAGCTGTATGTCTGATTACGCTGTGTCTCGTAAACGGTTGGCCCTGACTAGTTTTTGTCCGCAATCTGACTGCATGGAACAACAACAAAGAATGAAATGAAAATTTTCGTTAACACAATTAATTAATTAAGTCTCCAGCAACTATAAAACCTACGAAACCAAAGCACAAGTGTAATTGTTCTGTGTGTGGGAGTGTGATTCAACGTACACATCTGGCACGGTTCTTCTTCAACAAGACAAGAAATTTTAAATATCATTTATACTGAAGTAATTTAAAAAAATAAAAATATTATAATTGCGCAAGAAAACCAGAATTACACTCTAATACAAGAACACAAGCCAGATGCTTTGTTGACTGAACCTGTAATGACGCATTATTTAAGACACTGAAATAATGAGAGAGAAAAGAAATTTTTTTTTACCTTCGTTTATATTGATGAAAAGCACTCTAAACATTACAATCTCTCCACACCGACTCGCTACTACCACATCTCAACAAGAACTTTTCAGTATCACATCTCAGCAAGCACTGCCTCCCACGAGTTCTCAACAAGCACTTTTCACTAGCACATCTCAACAAGCACTGACTACTACAAGTTCTCCCCAAGCACTGCCAGTGGAGGCAGCTGAATAATACTCTTTGGCGCAATCTCTGGCGCTGTGGCTCAGTGTAGCCACCTTTCAGTGTCTAAACTAAAATAGGTTCTGGTTTAAAGGTAAAGAGGCAGTATTGCTAAAACTACTGACATACCAAAACAGCATTTGAGAGAAAACAAACCCATGCCTTTAGAGAAGTTAGATACTTTCACTGGTTACCCACAATATGTGGCTAACCTGTCGAAGGAAAATAGCGAAGGTTGCAGAGTGCAACATTTGCTGGCACCTGTATCTGTCGAGCAAGCATCGTTGCCATGCACTACGCCACAAGCGAACGTAAACACGCCTGTCACAAACAGCACGGCATTTTTGTCAACATCACTTCCATGTAAAGGATTACTTAGGCATCGATAATTTCCGATATTTACCTCTGAAGGGAAAAGAACAAACCCCGTGGTCTTTATCAGAACATTTCGAAATGTTTTACCTCGTACCTAGACCGAAGCCTATAAAATTACATTTGTTGCTGGATACACACAGGTTGACGTTCTGTTAGGGCTATGGACACGGCGGAACGTTGCCGCTACTATGAATAGTTTGAGAGAGCCTTTCTGGATAAATATTGGTCTGAGGCCATACAAGAGAGGCTCAGGCGTGAAGTATGCAACCCAGCTCCATTGGTCAGCAGCTCATGGTCTACTGGAGTCGTGCGGAGTAGCCGCTCGGTTAGAGGCGCCATATCACGAATCGCGCTGCCCCTCCCATCGGAGGTTCGAGTCCTCGTTCGGGCTTGTGTGTGTGTGTGTGTGTGTGTGTGTGTGTGTTAGCGTAAGCTAGTTAAAGATGTGTGTGTGTGTGTGTGTGTGTGTTAGCGTAAGCTAGTTAAAGATAATTTAAAGCCGACACGCTACCTCAGCATGCCCGGTCATAGAGCTGACTGGCCTCTGTAATAAAAAGAAACTGAGTGAAATGATGAATAACGAACTTCAAAGGATGTCATGTGACGTCCTTTACGACCAAATACAACGAACAATAACGAGCAAAATGCAAAAAACAAAAAGAACAAAAAATGGCTAGTGTTGCTGCCTCTGGATCACAGGGTCCCGGGTTCGATTCCGGGCGGGGTTGGGGATTTCCTATGCCCGGGGACTGGGTATTTGTGTTGTCCTTATCATTTCATCATCATCATTCGTGACAGTGGCTAGTTTCGACTGTGAAAAATATTGGACTGCATAAAAATTGGGACTTTTTACGGGTGCTGATGACTGTGCAGTTGACCGCTTCTCAATCCAAACGTTATCATCACCAGCTCCATTCAGTAGCAAAGATGGAAGCTTAAGGGGCTATTTTGAAAAATATTTGAATCAAACCAGATACTGGCCGAACCCGGTATCTCGAGTAGATGTGCTGAAAATTTTAAAGGGCCCTCTACCTGTCCACATTAGGGAAAAACTCATTACCATTTCACAACACCAAATATTTTCTATATGTACTGGACTTAATAGATCTGATGTATGAAGAGAGACCAGTACAACAGAAGTGTGTCAATACGCAAATAGTGCCACAGAGATTTATGGACCATCAAGTGAAGCAACGGATTCATCATACAACACGTATGGCAATCTCACCCCACACAGACCGATGGTAATGGTAACGATAATCACAATGCAATGGCAAAACCCGTAAATTCAAGGTCGGATATAAAGGAAATGGGCAAAATTTTAACGAAAACAACTACAACGGGCAAATAACATATAGCCAGCCTGTACAATGTGCACAGAGACAAGCTACCGGCAATAATCAGCCGATCGCTTGGCAAACACAAAACAATACTAGACAGTTGAATAATCCAAACACAGTGGAATTGGACCAGCAAAGTAAGGCACATATGCCGAATAACACGCAAAGGCAATGAGAAGCCTCTCAGGATATTAACTGGCATAATCAAACACCAATAGTCCACATAGTAGAAGTTACGCCTAACACAGTGACTGATGCCACCGCGACGCCAGAAAACTTGAACTGGTTCTGTGACCTGTGAGGAGGGTGGGGGCACAATCTTAATCGACACTTGCTTGATCAGATACAATGAAGGTAGTGATGTGAAAGATGATCTGTATCAAAGTAATGAGTATACACAGGAAAAATTGGCAGAGGGCAAGGTCAAGCTACTGTAAAAGCGAAAATAGTTTGTTGTTAAGGAAAATTTTTGTTTGTATTTTTTATTATATGTCAATTGTGTAAGCCATAAGGTAATTTGATGTAATAATGGAGAATTTTACTAATACTTTTACTTTACTTGCGCTACACTAAATACAATGCTTCGCCTTGGGCTACGCCCCCCCCCCCAAAAAAAAGAAAGAAATGAACTTATCAAATGCACGGTAGCAAGCAACGCAATACACAACTCGCCGTGACACAAGTGGTATCAGAGTGAGGCAGCACATATGTGTTGGGAAGCAAGCTAGTCAACAAACCACAAGAGTGTGCGCCATACAGGCACAGCTGGAAGTGATGGAGCGCACAAAACAAACAAATCTGATGAGCTACAGCCCGCATTCGCATTTGTAAAGCCTACTGAATAAACTGAGACATAGAAAATTCAGAGAGAATGTGTGCTACAACTAAGACATTCTACACAATACAGACACGCAAAGATAAGCTAAGGGATTATATATACAGGAAAGGGACGCTAAACTACGAGATATTTACTTAAGCTATCCTATTATACACATTATATCTGTGTATGTACAATATTTACAAATTTAAGTATTGAAAGTGCACGCACTAATCATACTTGATAGATGATAAAAGTCTTGCTGAAGGTAAAAAAGGGAGTACAGTATAAGTGGAAACTGAACAATAGGTCGCACTACGCCTCTAATACACTTTATCTTTAATATTTATAAGGTAAGGAGAGATGCACACATGACATGAAATAAGTTTTGTGATAACATGACTCCACACAGAAGTGAAGGAATACATGGTTGAATATATGAAGAAAGTATTACTAGCCATTAAGCCACTATATAGTTATCTATGAAGATTTAGTTTTAAGTCACTATTAAGGTTTTTTCTTCCAGGGAACGATCATCGACACGTCCTAAAGTGAGGAAAGATAAATGCTTATAGTGTGTTAGGTACCATGTAAACATAAGAAAGGACCGCACCACAAGTAAATATTGTTGTAAGTTTATGATACGTATGAATGCGATAGTTTGAAAGCATGTAAAGAAGAAAACAGCTGTAGCACGTCACATATCACGATGCTGAACTAAGGTTGAGTACTACCAAATAATCAAGGGGTCGAAACCTAACTAATGTGAGCGTCGACTACCCATGAAAGCGTCAAACACCTCAATCACGTTGACATTTTTATGCACATTTATTACTTATGTAAACATTGCGTTACGCTCATTATACGTAACATATCGTATTGATGATCTAACTCTGTAAAAATCAGCACATGAAATGGTTATCCTTTATACAACGAACATAAATAGTAAATACTGAGCTGCACTTTTATACACTGAATAAGTATTTGGTATCGGCAGATTTGAGTTGTGCTTAGAAACAACAGACTATTTTGCTCTTGTGATCACAGTTAAATCTATAAACGTGACATAACTGAGCACATAAATGCTTCCCATGGAATTTCCATAACCCTATAGAGTGTACTGTGTAGATCCTTCCAGGAGAATGCTAGAGAGGCGAGGCCATGTGTAGTCATCTGAGCGGCGCGTAGTATCTATTGTAGCGACTATTGTTTACCTCTTTCATTCTTTCTGGGTTGATAAATATCAGTGGCGTAGCGTGGTTATAAAGGTTGGGGAGACCCTACAGTTATTATAGGGAGACAAAATAGTAGAATAAACAATCATTTAAGCAAATGAAACAAAATGCATCAAATAAAACAACAACGATGACAACAAAAACAACAACAACTACTACTACTACTACTACTACTACCACTACCACCGCCAATAACAATAATAATAATAATAACTTGTTCAAGAAACGATGACAAATTTGTAGAACTTCAGCAGCAAGAGAAGAAGCACTTATATTTTCTTGTACACAAGTGCAATGCGCCTGTCTTTTCTTTCCACGAATAAGTCTATAACTCGGTCTACAAAGATCTGATCACTGGATAGCTCTCCAAGTAGTGTCTTTTCTATTGCTAACGTGCTCAAACACGACAACCGGGTGTTGGACATTGCATTCTTTAAATAATTCTTCACTCGTTTAAGAGTACTCATGCTTTGTTCACTGCTTGCTGTAGTTGCGGGCAGGGTCAAAACCAAACGCAGGAATTTCGTTGTTTTTTCATAAACAGAGTCTAAATCATTGTTGACAATGTACTTTAAGAGGATTCTTGGAGATGAGTGTTTTCTCTCATCAGAGAGTATGTTACACAGTTCATTTTCAAGTTGTTCTAATAACTGAAGCAGTTTCAACTTTGGAAATTCTTTTTGATAGTTCGGGAAACACTTTTCGTTCAAACGTTCAACAAACTGAATATGGGGAAAGTCTTGAAATCTTCTTTCCATCTCAACAATTTGCAAATCCAGTATCTCGTAAGTTAGTGCCCTGAGAGATGTCTTTTGACTGTCACAGAACGATAAGTTGCCATTCAAACACAAGCTGCATTTAATGCATTCATCAACGAATGTTTCCGTTCTTAATCGTCTAAGTTTCTAAAACAGTCGTGGCAAGCAGTTATACTGACAGATTTTGACTGAAGAACATTAAAGAGATGATGAACATAAACAAAGCACCCTCGGTATAAGCAAAGCAAGTAGACAAATGTAGGATCATCTATCTGTCGTTTCATTTCCACAGTACAACTCAAAGATTCTGGGTCCCACTGAGAGTCTGTATCATCAATTATATAATTAAAAACACTATGCAGCTCTGAGAAATGACTGGGTATTGTTGAAACTGCTCTGGAACGAAAGTTCCAGCGAGTGTTGCTTCCTTGTGGCAGTTTAAATCCTGTCTCGATTAACAATACAGTTCGTTTTGATGATTTGCTGAAAAACGAATGGAATGCAGTAAGATCACTTATAAACATGCGTAGCTGTCGGTATGATTTTGGAGGCATGTAACAATACCACATTCAGTTGGTGTGTGTAACAATATAAACAGTGCACAGGGACAGAACTACTTTACCAATTGTTGTAGTCCTCTTTCTCTGCCCGCCATTACTGAAGCGCCATCATATGTTTGACTAACCACTTTTCCTTCTACATTCCATTCTTTCAATACTGCATGAATAATGTTTGACAACCTTCAGCAGTTTTATTTCCAGAAACATCGTAAAATCCAACGAATCTTTCCTCAATTTTGTCCGCAATACAGTACCTGAGTATTATACTCATTTGACTCTTGCATGACACGTCTAATGTTTCATCAGCCTGAATCGAAATGAAATTGCAGTTCTGAATTTCAGATTTTATTTTCTCATTAACTGGCTGAATTATCATTTCTGTTACATCGTTCTGTATATCTGGAGAAGTTCCTTTAAAGGTCGAAGATGATGATAGATGGTCTCAGATTAACTGCTCTCCTTGCAAGTAAATCCAACAATTCCAGAAAGTTACCTTTGTTGCTGCAGGATTCGTCTTCTCGATAGCTGCGAAAAGCTAGTTCTTGTTCGCAAAGAAATCCAATTGCCTGAATAAGACGAGCCAATAGTCTCCTGTTACATGCAACTTGTTCGTTGTATTTTATTGATGTCAGACGAGTGGCTTCAGAAAGGGTGTGCTCAGTTCCACTTTTGTCCAGTAACTGATATGAATCTTTGTTCTGCAGGTGACGTTTTGATATCTGATGCTTTTGTGCTTTCCTGTCAAAGTTCTTTATTGTAAAAATGCCCTCATTGCACCATTCCTTTTCACCACCAAACAGAAGACGTATATAACAATATAATCTGTTATTAACTGCATTCGCAGTCAGCCAAGTATACTTTTCGTACCAGGCTGTCAGAAAAGTGCGTTTTTGCTTGGCTTCACTTAAAGCAACACAGAGTATAGGAGTAGGTCGTTTGTCCTTCAATTCCCAGTTTTTTTCGTACGTTAGTATAGAAAAAGACATTTTAATCAAAATTCTATAAGGTGTTCAGTTGCTGGCTCACTCTTGTTGGCGACACAACGAAAATATGGACTCAAATCACACAGAAATGACTGTGAACACAAACTGCGCGACTGTGCGACTGTTCACTTCCTTGTTAAAAGCCAGCATAGACGCGGCAGAGACTAGTCTCGATACCTGCTAGCAAGTGCAGCGCACCGGCCTTCGTGGAAAAGGGAAAGTGGAGGGGAGCCGGGAACGCCACTAACGCGCAGGCGCACACAGCCAGGTAAGGTAAGGGAAGGGAAGGGAAGGGAAGGGAAGGGAGGCAGAGACTGAGAGCAGTCGAGTCTCAAGCAGGCAGGTACACCAATACTCGGGGTGCGGCGCGGGCTGCAAAACTGATGTCTTCCCACATTTAGAGCTCTTAGTAGAAAGTTGTTTATATTTTTTTATGAATAGCTATTGCATCTTTTTTAACCACGAATACAGGGGAGACTAAGTCTCAAAGTCCCCCCTCGCGCTACGCCACTGATAAATATTCTCCGACAAAAAGTCATTGTAAATTGAAATGAAATGTATTTCATGTTATGCTTAAATTAAAACAGAATCTATTATTGTGTGACTGTTATATGAAGCATGTATATCCAAACAAGTGTAAAATATGTTCTCACATAATTGGAATCGAATAATGTAACGAAAATGAAATCTGACAAAATGTACTAAAAGCAAATGACAAATAATGACCGTATATATATATATATATATATATATATATATATATATATATATATATATATATATATATATATATAACAAAGATGATGTGACTTACCAAACGAAAGCGCTGGCACGTCGATAGACACACAAACATACACACAAAATTCAAGCTTTCGCAACAAACTGTTGCCTCATCAGGAAAGAGGGAAGGAGAGGGAAAGACGAAAGGATGTGGGTTTTAAGGGAGAGGGTAAGGAGTCATTCCAATCCCGGGAGCGGAAAGACTTACCTTAGGGGGAAAAAAGGACGGGTATACACTCGCACACACACACATATCCATCCACACATATATATACACACATATACATACACACAAAATTCAAGCTTTCGCAACAAACTGTTGCCTCATCAGGAAAGAGGGAAGGAGAGGGAAAGACGAAAGGATGTGGGTTTTAAGGGAGAGGGTAAGGAGTCATTCCAATCCCGGGAGCGGAAAGACTTACCTTAGGAGGAAAAAAGGATAGGTATACACTCGCACACACACACATATCCATCCACACATATATATACACACATATACATACACACAAAATTCAAGCTTTCGCAACAAACTGTTGCCTCATGAGGAAAGAGGGAAGGAGAGGGAAAGACGAAAGGATGTGGGTTTTAAGGGAGAGGGTAAGGAGTCATTCCAATCCCGGGAGCGGAAAGACTTACCTTAGGAGGAAAAAAGGACGGGTATACACTCGCACACACACACATATCCATCCACACATATATATACACACATATACATACACACAAAATTCAAGCTTTCGCAACAAACTGTAGCCTCATCAGGAAAGAGGGAAGGAGAGGGAAAGACGAAAGGATGTGGGTTTTAAGGGAGAGGGTAAGGAGTCATTCCAATCCCGGGAGCGGAAAGACTTACCTTAGGGGGAAAAAAGGACGGGTATACACTCGCACACACACACATATCCATCCACACATATATATGTGTGGATGGATATGTGTGTGTGTGCGAGTGTATACCTATCCTTTTTTCCTCCTAAGGTAAGTCTTTCCGCTCCCGGGATTGGAATGACTCCTTACCCTCTCCCTTAAAACCCACATCCTTTCGTCTTTCCCTCTCCTTCCCTCTTTCCTGATGAGGCAACAGTTTGTTGCGAAAGCTTGAATTTTGTGTGTATGTATATGTGTGTATATATATGTGTGGATGGATATGTGTGTGTGTGCGAGTGTATACCCGTCCTTTTTTCCTCCTAAGGTAAGTCTTTCCGCTCCCGGGATTGGAATGACTCCTTACCCTCTCCCTTAAAACCCACATCCTTTCGATGTGTGGATGGATATGTGTGTGTGTGCGAGTGTATACCCGTCCTTTTTTCCCCCTAAGGTAAGTCTTTCCGCTCCCGGGATTGGAATGACTCCTTACCCTCTCCCTTAAAACCCACATCCTTTCGTCTTTCCCTCTCCTTCCCTCTTTCCTGATGAGGCAACAGTTTGTTGCGAAAGCTTGAATTTTGTGTGTATGTTTGTGTTTGTTTGTGTGTCTATCGACGTGCCAGCGCTTTCGTTTGGTAAGTCACATCATCTTTGTTTTTAGATATATTTTTCCCACGTGGAATGTTTCCCTATTAATTTATATATATATATACATATATATATATATATATATATATATATATAAATGTTTAGACTATAATGTACGTGAGGGACGATAATGGCATGTCAGCAAATGAATAGGATAACGATATTTTGTAATTTTATTTGTATTTTATTATGTTATGTACATGGTGTGTGGAAAGAACACTACAGAAACTTTATGTAACGCAATTATATGAAAGACGCTCAAAAACAAAGCGCAAAAATAACGAAACCTGGTTGCAAAGTGTTAAAGTGTGTGCTAAAACAATACGTGGGTGTGCGTGTAGTAAACTAAAAATGGCAATACTTCATTTAACATGAATTTTCTGTGCTCGGCAATATCGTACAAGCAGCAAGGAACTTACCCTGTCGACGGATGTCAGATGTACGGCTGGTCTCACCCACTGAATAAATGAGTGCGACAAGGTGAAATAAATTTCTCGGGCTGCTGATATGGAAACCAGTCGTTACAGCATCGAAGATTTCACAAAGGATCACGCCGCTGAACATGAGCTTCATGAATTTGCGCAGTGAAGGCCACTGTAAACACACAACATGGACACTCTGGCCTCATACTGAACATGTGAGCCTGAAGTGTGACGATATTGGACGTTGGGCTGCACGCACATACTTTGCAAGCTAAACATGGTGCACTTGATGACTAACAAGAATGGGGCTGTCGGTTACAGCATGCACTTGGTTAGGAGAGAAAACTTATACATGTATATGTTAAAAGAAATTAACATGCTCATATAAATTGATAACCATTCAGGATAACTCCAGTGGTTGAAAATAAAGGCTATGCACAAACCAGCCAGGATTCCCAAACCCCAAAAGGGGAAGTAAACTCAGACACTGTGAACCTCTGTATGATGTCAGTGCACAGCCAGGGCTGATTGTATTGAATCATACTATTTTTTTGTTCTTTTCTTTTCTTATATATAAGCTATATGTAAACTGAATGAGTTATTGACACTGCCAAAGGTAAACTGCGGCAAGGATAATGTTTTGATACATCATTAAATATCTATATGAAACAAAGTAAGAGATACGCTCTTCACCCTTTTGTTTCGGTAAGTGGTAGCATATGGACATATGCTTGGATCCGTCGTACCACAATTGTTAAAATTGTGTATTTTAAACATTCATTAAAAGTATAATAAAAAGTTATTTGAAAAGGAATATTTATGCGCAAGGTTATAAGTTCAACTCCTATCTGTTCATAATTTCACTCACTGCTGAGATCCTGAATCAAGAGGTTTGGTGCAGACATGAATAATTTACGCAGTAGCTGGAGAAGCATTCTTGCATCAAAATTGTCACAATCAAGACCAAATACAGTGGAATTATTGTGACGGTAATGGCTCAGACTTGATAGACAACTATTGAACTTGATTTAATTGTACTAAACATATTGTGCTTCGTGTGACAGATCAACAGTTTCAGTGGTTGTGGTGATTGTTCGGTACTTAAGAACCTTCAACATTGCAGCACGTCAGCAATTGTTGGTTAATATATTAAAAAACTAACGTCCCCACAGCCCCCCCACCCTCAGGCTAAGTACTGGCTTTAGGTATAGTTTTTAAGAGTTACTCCTGTTGCCATAGGTAGCTTCATATATGTCTCTTTCCTAGCATAAGCAACCGTGTGCGGTTATTTTTAGGTTTCATCTCCTATTTAGCTTGTCACTTATTCTATCCATTCCATTTTTTGATATACGTTGCTCCACGGTTGGGAATATATGGGATATTTAGCCCCAACCCATGTATAAACTTTCTCGTATTCATATGCGCATGCGCATTCAAGTAACTTCCCTTATCTTGCGCATGTGCATAGCTAGCGGGTCGGGCTTGTAAGTGAGTGACCATTTGTAGCTGCTGTTTATGGCGGGTCATGGCCCATCGAACATAGGCCGATGTGAGGTGGAGCGTACACTATTAAGTTAAGTAGTGGTTTTGACTTTGTACATATGTACTGTTTGTGTTTTCCTTTTCTTTTTCGTTTATAAATGTATAGCTATGGTGGTCTTTTAAACATTGACAACGGTCTTCTTAGGCACTTGTGGGTTTTATTGTTGTTCTGAAGAAGGTGTAGTTATCTACACTGAAACCTGGGTTAACACCAGGTGCTTTTTTCGCAATCGCGGTTTTTTTTTTAGTTTTTTAATATATTATGGCTGTGGTGATTGTTGGGTACCACACACTACTGGAAGCAGCAGTACATAATGCAAATTATTTTATTGACTTTGAATGTAATGATATTAAAAATCTGTTGATATTGGTACCAGTTAAAGTTCACTCAAGATTGTGCACATATTCATAAATTACCTTCAAAATTTTTCCAGTTATTCAAGCAATTATTAATCCATTTCCACGTCCCTATTAAATATGCAACATATGGGAATTTAGGTTGAATGGGGTGCATGCTCAGACTGCTTGTAATGAGTGGGAAATCCAGGTTTGAGTCTCGATCCAAATTTTCATTTGACACCATTAGATTTTTTCATTGCCCAATCGCAGTTGATGTCAGAATTCTTTGTCATGTATATGTATGGCTGTGGGTTCAAAACATAATTGTTATTATGTAAGTCATCTTGTATTTATTTTAGAGGTGGATATCAGGAAAATCTTTGCACAAAAACATGTTTTTGCTACACAGAAATGGAACATCCCCGACTCATTCAAAGTGACAGGTCCAATAACTTTGACCATGAGTCCCACATTGACTTCCAGATTATTCTCAACACTAGCTCCTAACTTCATGTTATCTGTTGAGCAGAATTTCTACTACTGTCAGTCATCAGAAATATGTTTCCCACAATGTTCTTCTACCCTTAGTACTGAGTCTGCTGTTATCATTTCTCTTGGCACTTCTGAGTGGTATGATATCATCCCATCAACTTTAGCTTCTACTGTCAACAAGTTGGAGGAACTACTTTTAGTAGCAGTTAATCACAGCTTTGATTTAGGTGAATGCATAAACCATTCAGTGTCACATGAAATCACTTATCAGTTACTAACAAACTTACAAAAAAGGACACTGATGATAAAAAAACTATAAAAATGCCTTTTCAAAATACTTGGCCAGAAAAGTACTCATACCTAGTATATGTTCTCAAGTTGAAGGGATGATTATGCAAGTTTTGCACTCCTTTTCAAATCAGTTTTAAGAAGAGGAATATTTGCTGCTTTTGTGATAAATGCTCACCAAGATTACAAACAGTTGCATTAAGATGTTTGCGGCCATAAAAGAACAATTGGCATCTCAAAAGTACAATTAAGGCCAAAATTTGTTGAGTCCTTAGAAATGTGAAAGAAACATGACTCATCAGTCTGACAATGGGATCACAGAGATTGTAAATACCGATAGAAAAAACTGAAATCAGTCTTTGCTACTTTAATATTTTGTGTTACTCATGACATGTCGATTAGAGGAAAGAATTGAAGTGAAGGAAATTTTCAAGATTTATTTGCATTTAGAGAAAGTGCAGGTAAAATGTTGGAGGATCATCTACAAAACCATAGTGGAAATGCAAAATATACATCACACAGGGTTTAAGCCAATTTAATAAGTGCTGACGTTTGTAGGAAAGAACAACTGTCAGTGGGGGTATAATTAGTAGACAAGAAATTGAACTTTAGAGTAAAATAAGAATTTTTAGGGTTTACAGAACTAACTACATTGTATTCTGAGGAAGTTTCTTCACCTATTTTAAAATTTGATCTTTGGTAAGAATAAGTTTATTGGCTTAGGAATTTATGGCTCTTCAATAATGGCAGGGCATGGAAGTGGAGTGTAGGCTAGGATTTGAGAAAAGATTTCTTCAGCTGTTTATTTCTACTGTACATTGCATAGACTAAACTTAGCTGATACTGACCATAACAGTGTCCAGGAAATTCATGACATTGTCAGAACAGTGAAACTGGGTGGTCACATAAATATGCAGTAATCAGGATATTAATCAAAAACTTCTTGGCAATAAAGGACATTCTCATTTCCCCTAACAAATAAGAGTGAAAACAATATTCGACACTACATCATCTGACATTATCGACTGAATTTATTATTTGTCTATACATTATATCAAGGTATTCTTCCTACATAGAACCGATAGTGAACAAACTCCAGTATACCAATAAAGACCTCCACTCAGTATAGAGATACCAGAATCTCAGCACTGACGTGCTAGACAATTTTCAAAAGCAGAGGAAAAACAATGACAAATTCACAAACATTTTTGAGGCAGTAAAAGAAGATTATGGGGAACTTGATATAAATATTAAAATCACAAGATTAGCTGAAAGGTAGTCCCACAGATGCAATGTGACTGTCCAGTGCTCATAGTCTGTAGACTATTTGAAAGTGACAATGTACAATCCACACAGGGATTCTGTAATCATGTCACTTACCACAACATTTGAAAATGATAAAGACATACCTTTCAGAGATGGAATTCATCACTCTTGTTTAATGAAAAGGGAGAAGAAAGATGATTTCATGATAGAAATAAAAATTTGCAAAAGTTTTATCAAATTGATAACTTGGAAGTAAAGCCAGAGTATGGCATGACATATGCATGAGTTCGCAGATGTCACTGAGTTATACCTACACTGAAGGGGCATGTGTGGAAGCATATGTTAACTGACAGAAAATATCTGGACACCTGTCCTTTAGCACAGATTTAATTCTGCTGGGAACCATTTCGGTGGGGTCTCTGAATGTCTATGGAGAAATGGCAGACCATTCTTTCTCAAGAACTCAAAAGCAGAGAAGGTAGTGATGTTGGACACTGTGATCTGGAATGAAGTCAACATTCTAACTCATTCAAAAGATGTTTAGGTTGGAACTCTGGAAATGCCAGTCCATTTCAGGGATGTTATTGTTGATGACCCATTGCCTCACAGATGCTGCTTTATGATGGGTGCATTGCTTTGCTGATACATACAATCGTTGTCTCTGAACTGTTCCTCTACTGTACTCAGTATGCAATGCTGCAAAATGTGTTCAGAGCCTTCCAATTTAGGATTTTCTTAAGTGTAATAGTGAGACCACACCCTAATGATGAAAGACACCCCCATGATTGTAACACAACCTCCCCCATATTTCAGTAACATCCTCCAGGCATTTCCCAAACTCAAAAGAATGAACATTGTGAAGCGATTTGGAGAAAATTTCATATAATGAACTTGCTCACATTACACAGTTTTATCATGAATTTATACATATCCATTTCTTTTTTTATGCATTTAAATCATGATCTTTTATATTCAGAAGTTAACCACTTCACTATATTTTCTTACATAATATTACTAAAATGGTTATTATATGTAACTGGCAACTGTATGAATCTCTCTTTTGAGTACAATCTCTGACATTTAATTACTCTAAGCAAACAACGTTTGCTTACTAAAGATCAGTTACTGATTCTTCTACTATTGTCAACATTTATAACTTTTATCTCTTATTTAAGTATCATTTGTCTCATTAGTCAGTTCCAATAATGACAATGCATCTTCTGTGTCGCTGTCTTTATATGGTAATGTCTTTGCCCAATATGTGATTGGTACAATACTGTCTGCACCTCCTCCCCCTCTCTGTTTCCACCTCTCTCTCCATCACTCTGTCCGTCTCATCAAACCACCTCTGACTGTTTCCTCCTCCCCCTCCCCCTCTCTCTGTTTATCTCCACCTACCTCTATCTCTGTCCATCCCCTCCTCACCCCTTTCTGTCTCCTCCTCCCCTCTTTGTCACCATCTCCTCAATCTCTCTCTGTACATCTCCTCCTCCCCCTCTGATGGTGTCCACCTTCTCTTTCTCCAGACTTTCTATCTGTCTCCTCTTCCCCCCTTTCTGTCCTTCTCCTCCCTGTCCCAACCCTCCTTCCCCTTCTCTTTATACTAACTCTCTTGCCTCCCTCTCTCCCTATTCTTCCCCTCCATTCAAGCTGATACTACTCCAACACAACATGCCTATCATGCCGTGCAGCCTACACGTTGAGGTCTGAAAAACCTTTCTTGCTCCTGACATACAGGCTTCCATCAAAGCAGGTCAGTAACGCAGGCTGATAATATTCCAGGTCTGCATGACTGCTGTGCAGGGCAGCCTACATGTTAGGGCCAAGAAAACCACTTCTTGCCCCGAACTGTCCTGCAAAGCAGGTTAATCAGATAGACAATATTCTTCATACACAATAAGCACATCATGCAGGACAGCCTACGTGCTAGCAGCTGAAAGAAAACACGTTTTCACCCATATCTCTGCTCGTACTGACACTTGTGAGACCTGCTGATTCTGTGCCAAATTTGGCTGAAATTGATCCATAGGTTTGGGAGGAGATCCCAGATTTACACACACTCATACATTCTGCTTTCTCTATACAACAGATCAGCTAGTAATTTTCTGTGTAGATGTATTAGATTCATGTTCATGTTTCATAAATTCTGTAACAGATTTACTTTCTTCTTAGAGATCTGAAGTTGGCCGTGAGGCCAGAATACATTATCTTTTTATATAAATTAAAATGTGACCAAGATTATTTTTCTTACTGTTCATGAATATGTGGTCAGTTACAGCAATTTAGTTTCCATACTTGTCCAAAACAATCCATGGGACTTCTTCCTATCCCCAATGTCAAAGGAGCTGTAAGAGCTAAACTCCATGCAACATATTGTGTTCCAGAAATGCTTTTAAGACTGGATAAAGAACTGTATTATATCTCATGGGAAGTACTTTCAACATAAATGTTGATGAATGAATAAAAGCCAGCCGGTGTGGCCCTGCGGTTAAAGGCGCTTCAGTCTGGAACCGTGTGACCACTACGGTCGCAGGTTCGAATCCTGCCTCGGGGATGGATGTGTGTGATGTCCTTAGGTTAGTTAGTTAGTTCTAGGGGACTGATGACCACAGCAGTTAAGTCCCATAGTGCTCAGAGCCATTTGAACCATTTTTTGAATGAATAAAAATCGCAGAATTCTGTGTTTTTTTTAATTAAAAAAAATGGTTCAAATGGCTCTGAGCTTTATGGGACTTAACATCTGTGGTCATCAGTCCCCTAGAACTCAGAACTACTTAAACCTAACTAACCTAAGGACATCACACACATCCATGCCCGAGGCAGGATTCGAACCTGTGACCGTAGTGGTCACGCGGTTCCAGACTTAAGCGCCTAGACCTACACGGCCACACCAGCCGGCTTTGAATTAAACTTCATGTAATAGCTTTCATTCTGATCCATGTAATGGGGATGCTATAAGCAGAGGCTACCTTCTGGCTTTCCTAGAGGGTTAGGTTGTCTGGAGTACTTAGTTGTACACCTAACGCATTACCCATGGGCCTTAGAAATGAATTTCTACTTCATTCTTCACAGACGACTCATCATGTGGACAGCTGCCTGATTTGCTCAGTATACAGCAGAAAATTAATTTTATGACTTTGCCTTCTTTTACCTCTGCTAGTGCTGCAAGGAACCATTCTAATTTACAAAAGGTTGTCCATTTTTCGATTATCATATAGGTACACTTCTTCTGAATGACCTGACTGTATAGAAGTCCTGGATACAAACTGATGATTAATCAAATTGGATCAACTGTCAATAACAGCTCAGAAATAAAATGACGAGCTCAGTGAAAGAATGCAAAATGAGAGCCTTCATTTCATGTATGCCTGGGACACAATATGGAGTGACTGTAAGGTACGTGTAGATGTTTTTTGCATCTAAATTATTATTACGATTTATTATTTAATCTTAATTTATTTAGTCTTTGTGGGAAATGTTGTAGGTCTTGAAAATTTTATCAGTCTGTGGCAGGGAAAGTACAAAATTTCATCTTTTAACTGTTGGTATATGTGCAGCTGCAGCTATGAACAAGATGAACAGTAAGTTATTTTATCACAAATTATAGACTACCTTGTTGTTAATCATGCCAAGATTTTCTCTAGCTATACAAACTGCTTTACTAATTCAACATCTACTGCTCCCCCCCCCCCCCCAAATGATGCTTTTAAAAAGCAAACACAAAAAAGTCGCCAGCCCCCTGGATAAGCCCACGCAGATATACATCTTGCAAGAATAAGAAGTTTAATATACATTCAGAATAAAACAACAACAGACAAATTATGAGGCACATTCAGAAAGTAAATGTACTAGGTTTTTATATTTATTTTTCTTTTAGAAGAAATGTATTTGAAAAATAATATTACAGGATATTGTTGGTATACTTGTTGACTGTTTTTTCACATAACTGCCACCCATTCAACGCATATGGTAAGTTGTGGCAGAAGCTTCTTTATCCCCTCCTCGAAGAACTCTCCTGCCAGCTCCTTTCCCCAATACAGAAACTCTTTCTGCACCTACTCGTCAGTTAAAAATTTAATTCCACTTACAGTGTGCTCCCAAATCTTAATTTTCCAAGTCAAGATTTTTTTGCCGGTTAAAATATTGATTTTCCAGGTTGTCATGTGACATGTTTATGTAAATGAGGTTAACAAACATACTGTGTAGGAAATAACAAGTAACATATTTTAAAAATATATGTCATACAAGCTGAACCATGTCACGTTATGATGTAAAACACGTACCTTACAGTTTGGTCAACTAAGTCAAGTTTGAACAGTTGTGGGAGGCTGCACATTATAATGTGAAATGATTGTATTAGAAATGCATTCATTTATACAACAGTGTTGGTTCATTTAAGCTAGACTTTTTGTGATCATCTGATGATTTAAACAGTCAGTGCGTGACAGAATCAATAAAGGACAGACACACTAAAATGCAAAATCACTCCTCAGGAACTAATGGTAGTAAAATTTTGCATTTCATACTGAAAGAATACTTTAATTTTCACTTAGAACTTCCTCGTTGAAGTTTTTTGAGTCAACAATAACCTAATATTGGTCTATTTAACAAAAGCAGTTATTATATTATTCTGTAACCAATACTTCGCAACAAATCGTATGTTACTCATACTGTTTTTCTCAATTTGCTTACATGCCTACACTATGCAATGTGAACTGACAGATCAGTGCAAGGAAACATTTTGGCGAAAGGATAACTTGACACACACACACACACACACACACACACACACAGAGAGAGAGAGAGAGAGAGAGAGAGAGAGAGAGACTTGACACATCATTTCTGAAATAGTATTTGAAAACCTACTGCATTTCGTATGACATATTAAACTTTCAAGAAACGAACAGTTATTTTTTTGTTTCAGTTTTTCATTTATATATTTCTCAACTATTGTATTAAAACATCCATCTAGTCAAACCAGTTTTGTCCTGCAAAACTCTGCCACCACATCAACGAATTTTAATGCCTCAGTGTGCGTAATAACATGTAGGCCTAATGAAGAACGTTGGAAGTTTAGAGTTCTGGAATTCAGAGGAGATGGAATGGGAAAAAATTTCGTAAACAACAGACGTGTAGGATTCAGCGTGGCAGACTGCCCGCCAGTAACACATGCATTGCCAGTACATGCTCATTAGTGCATTTTTAACAGAAACGTCATTTTGTTCTAATTAAGATGCTTGATTTTTTTCTTATGGTTCTAAAAGACATTGAAATATACACAAATGATCTGCAAACCACATAATTGAGAGGTTGCTATACTTGTGTAACTTTATACATTGTTTCCCTTTTATCAATTTTAATAATATGTTATGAAATTACTTAACATATATAAACATGTACCTATATTTCACAAACATAAGGAAATTGTGCTTTTGGCTCCATAAATAACAAATTTTACAATCAAATAACTTGGAACATTTATAAAGTATAATAATTTACATTTTATTATGAAAACTATGTCTTAAACCAACAAAAATAGTTAGATGAAAACTACTTTCTCAAATGTTCAATTTCTGCTGTAGTTTCAGCTGCTTCAGACAACATTTTCCTTTTCTTAGATTGTAATATCTTAGTTTCAGGTTGCATTCTTTTTCTGTCAAAATCTTGTTCTTGTTGTTTACACAAAGACGGAATTAAACTTTTGTCGACTTCAAAATTGTCAACACCTCTAACATCATGGACCGCAGCATAAATATGTCTTTGAGTAACAACACTGTTTTCATACTGTTTCTCAACAATATAATCAGGATTTACTAAAAAACCTCGTTTGAAAACAGCTTCTTCATGCAAAAGTATTAAAATGATTTTTAGAAACTCTACAAAATTATAACATTCTTTTTGTGACAATTTAACTACGTTCGTCCAATATTCATCCAAACGAGTTTCACTTCCTTTGTACCATCTATTTCTTCTTTAATATGAGCATTGTTACAAATATTGACAAATTCTTGTTTAACACAATTTGCTTTTACACCAGATAACATTTCACCAGACACGAGAATTTCAAGGCACAATATCAATCATTTTACAGCCATCTCTTGATTTAATGCTACGGAAGGGTCCCAGCATGAAATGCAGGTGTAAGTTTATATTTCAGTGGTGATCTTTCGAGTAGATTTTGTATCATGGCAATAACACAAGAACTCATTTCTTCTGTAAACCTCAAGATGACAGTCAGGTCCTTACACTTTCCTCAGCGCATCTTGTATAGTAAAATCCTATACAAAACATTGCACAGTGATCAGATTCTTCTTATCCTTTATGTCGAGTTTTATGTGGCATTTTTCGTTTGCCAAAATGGCTGATCTGACAATTTGCTGCATTAAAGGGGTGGTAAGAGGAGCCATAGATACATCACTTTGGAAATCACATTCAAAGTCTCTAAATGGACGTACAGTTGCAGAAAAAGAAGCCAATTTCGGGCCTAACATTTTTCTTTAACTGCTACAGATACAGTTTTAAAATTCACAGAATTCGATGTGGAATAATTTTTAAAATTCGCTTGGCCACATTTGCATTTTCGATCTGTCTTGTGCAAGAGAATCGCAAATGAAAATCTAAGGAGGCTCAATATTCCTTATATCGATTTAATCGTGTAGGCGAATTGATGGAACAAACAAAATAACACTCTTAAAAATTGTGCAATTTCCCAATTTGTTTGTGATGTGCCAGTTTTAAATTTGATGTGATGTGCCAGTTTTAAAAGCTCCGTGAACTATATGCACGCTGCAACTATCTAACTGTAAGAGTAACAGGTAGTGATGGGCTAAACTGCGATTTTCCGATATCAGTGATTTCTGTGAATGCTACTTTTCAGTATCTGTTATTCTTAACCGTGATTTGTCGCAGTTAAGAGTCGCAGTTAAGGAACCTAGGTCGTGTATCCCTCCGTCACTGCTACTTCTGCTACTTCCGCGATTTCTGCGACTTCTGTGATTTCTGCTACTTCTGCGATTTCTGCGACTTCTGCTATTTCTGTGACTCCTGCGATTTCTGCAACTTACCACCGTATGAAAAAGTTACTTCTGTCCACACAGAAAATTGCATCTCAAAAAACCTGTCATTGGTAAGTATGTTTTACGTTTGTTCTTCCGTTGGCTTTAATTTTGTATTAAAGAAACAACTGTGAAAATATTAATAGTGTAATTAGTATGTAAGTAGCCATACAGTAGCGTAATAGTTCGTGTTTATAAAATGAATTCTAACATATTGTTATGTTCACAGGTACGCGAACTACATTTCAGTCACTCAGTAAAGAGATAACTCAAAATATCATTGTCGACAGATCTGGAGAAATTGCCACTGCGTCTTTAGACCGTTTTCGTCAGACGAGAGGTTAGTTTCTAAATGTTTCGATGGACTTAATTACTTCAGTGAGATTGTTCTTGCAAATGTGAAATATACCCTATTGAGTGGCTTTCGTTAGAGCAAATTTTAGCAATCTACTCTGTCAATTATATTGCTTGTAATTGGTAACAGCAAAAGTTGTTTAATAATCCTTGTGATTTTGCAGACACAGTTCTGACTCTGATTACTGGTTGTTGTACGTATCTATCCACATCAAGGCTGTTGAGAGAGACTCGTGAAGATTCAAGACAGCTCTTAGAAGATTTTGCAGTTTAAAAGTGACATAATTGTGAAATAAGTGTGCAGATGAGTGATTAAACTGTGTTTTATTGAAGTTGTGCGATTTTAGAGGAATAATAAATGTTAAATACAGTGAGTGAGTAATGAAAATATCATTTTCCACATGTTTAAGCCGTCCTATACCCGTAATTTTCCGCCACTTATTTACTGGTAAACACTAGTTGGAGAGTGACATGCCCCCCCCCCCCCTCCCTTTCTCCACAATCTTGGTGTGACACTGACCTGCAACATATCCCAAAGTCTACAATATGCATTTTGAGGCTGTTGATATGAAAGTGGGAAGTACAGATCTTCCATTTAAATCAGGAATAGCTTAAGTGCATTACTTGAAAGTAACACAGGAAAAGCTTACTTATGTAGGTGGTGGTAGTGTCGGCAAAAAGTTCTTGTGTGTGAAGTTGCCATGTAGAACACCAGGTGTAAAACTTTTATCCCGAGTCTTGAACTGTGTCGGAACAAATGTGAGGCATTCATATGACCCAATAATACTGTTTTCATTTCACTACACTTATACAGATGTCTGAGTTCCTCTGTGTTAACATTGCAAAGTCCTGTAGGCATGTGGAGTATTAAGCAAAACTGTCATATTGGAAGCAGAATCAAACACATTTGTTACTTTACTTGATATTTTCAGGAGAAAAAGGCAATGTTGCTTCTTATTAATATAATACTTTCAGACTCACAGCTGTGTTTGACCAACCATAACTGATGCTGAATGTGCACGTCGTCATATAATGTGAAGGGCTTATTTCAATAGTGGTACTAGTCCATTACCTCCACTTTTCTGTCTATAATGCTTCTGAAATTAATCATCCAAACAAACATAAATAAAGGTTCATCTCTAGCAAGAAGCCATATGCTTGAATATTTCTGGTATCTCAACTGCAGATTTTTCAGCGCTCATTTAACTTTACGACTCTGTATCTCAAAATGAACAAAAATGGACTTGTACCACTAATGAAATAAGTCCCTCATATGCACACACAGCACACCAGTCTCGTGAGGCACAAGGCTCTCATAACGAAGTACATACGTCGGTCAACAGATGGCACTGGGAAAAGAATGTGAACTGCGCTTTTTAGTTGCTACTTGCGACTCTTAGTTGCGATTTGTCACAGAAGTCGCAGTTTCTCGGTAGCGAATAGCGTAGTACGAACTTTCGCCAACAGATGGCACTGTTAACTGCGCTTTTTAGTTGCTACTTGCGACTCTTAGTTGCGACTTGTCACTGAAATCGCAGAAAGCAGTGCTAAATTCGACCAATAGATGACTCACGTCTTTGAATGTGAAATACTACTTGCGACTGCTAACTGTGACTGAAATCGCAGTTAGATTCTGTAAAGTTGTTATTGTGATATCTGCGACTGCTCAGTCACTGTGATTTCTAACAGATACGCGATTTCCTGCCCACCACTAGTAACAGGTTTTCAGAAATTTATTTTAGCTCGTTATTCAAGTCCTTCCAAATTTTAAAATTTGTGTTTCGTCTACCCATCGACAACTGCAAAATTTTTGAAACATACAGTAAACTGAAAAATCCTTTCAAGACATCTAGTATCTAAGTCAATGGCGCTTGTGCGTTGTATAAATGCAGAGTCAAAATATCAGAATGAAACCCATGACTTATTTCGATGCTATAATCTAACATTTATTTATTTATTTACCTATTTATTTATTTAGCCATTGGTAGACATTTTAAAATGTATGGATGTTGTCAGTTTGTGTACATTCACATATTTATACAATTTTATGTTGCATGTCGTTAAACATTGTGAGAAGTAAGTTATTTACAATCGTTTTTGCTCCTTATCAAAACATTACATACAGTTAAACATTGTGAGACAAAAGTTATTTACCATCATTTTTACTAAAGAATTCACTTATAGTGTAAAAACAGCGTTTCTGCAAATATAATTTAAGATTTTCCTAAAACATTACATGCTACCTGTTTCTTTTATTTTCTGTGGCAGTTTATTAAACTCACATATAATGGGTATATTTTAGACCTTGTAGATACAAACATGCCTGATCTTCTTGATGGTGTCAGTATAGATACAGGGATTAGTGATCATGATGTCATCATACCAACAATGGTTACTTAAGTTATAGGACCCAGTACACTGTCCTCAACAGCAAGCTTTCATCAGAGCAAGGGTATCATCAGGAGTGCCCCTGGGAAGTGTGATAGTTCTGCTATTATTCTCAGGATACATATATGATCTGACAGACAGGGTGAGCAGCAATCTGCAGCTGTTTGTTGATGATGCTGTGGTGTACAGGAAGGTGCTGTCATTGAATGACTTTAGGAGGGTACAAGATGACTTGGACAAAATTTCTAGTTGGAGTGATAAATGGTACCTAGATATAAATGTAGAAAAATGTAAGTTAATGCAGATGAATAGGAAAAACAAACCAATGATGTTTAAATACAACATTAGTAGTGTCCCACTTGATGCAGTCACATCATTTAAATATCTGGGCAGAAAATTGGTAAGGGATATGGAATAAAATGAGAGTTTGAGGATTGTGATAAGGAAGGCGAATGGTTGAATTTGGTTTATTGAATGAGTTTTAGGAAACTATGACTCATCTGCGAAAGAAACCAAATATAAGATACCAGTGTGATCCATTCTTGAGTACTGCTGAAGTGTTTGGGACCCCCCCACCAGGTCAGATTAAAGGAAGACATTGAAGGAGTTCAGACGCAAGCTGCTAGATTTTTTATCAATAGGTTCAATCAACGTGCAAGTATTACGGTGATGCTGCAGGGGCTTCAATGGGAATCCCTGGAAGGAAGGTGTCATTCTTTTAGTGGCATGCTATTCAAAAAATTTTGAGAACCAGCATTTGATGCTGACTGCAGTTGATTCTCTTACCATCAATGTACGTTTTGGACCATGGAAATAAGATAAGAGAACTTAGCACTCATATGGAGGCATATAGACAGTTGCTTTTCTCTCGATTTCTTTGTGAGTGGAACATTGATGGAAATGACTAACAATTGTAAAATGTACCCTCCACGACGCACCATACGGTGGCTTGCAAAGTTTGTAGACAGATGTACGAGGGTGAGTCAAATGAAAACCTTAAATATTTTTTTTAAATATTATTTACTGTGCAGAAGTGGTACAAAGCTGTATCACTTTTCAACGTAATCTCCCTCCAGAACTTACAAAATGCACAAATTCCTTTAGAAAAAAAAATTCTTTTGGTAGTCTGCGCAACCACTCATGCACCGCGTGGCGTACCTCTTCATCAGAACAGAACTTCTTTCCTCCCATTGCTTCTTTGAGTGGTCCAAATGTATGGAAATCACTTGGGGGCAAGGTCTGGTGAGTATGGTGGATGAGGAAGACACTCAAAATGCAGGTCTGTGATCGTTGCAACTGTTGTACAGGCAGTGTGGGGCCTCGCATTGTCATGTTGCAAAAGGACAACTGCTGACAGCAATCCATGTCGCTTTGATTTGATTGCAAGCCGCAGATGATTTTTTAGGAGATCTGTGTATGATGCACTGGTGACAGTGGTTCCTCTAGGCATGTAATGCTCCAAAATGACACCTTTTTCGTCCCAAAAGAGAGTCAGCATAACCTTCCCTGCTGATGGTTCTGTTCGAAACTTCTTTGGTTTTGGTAATGAGGAATGGCGCCATTCCTTGCTCGCTCTCTTTGTTTCCAGTTGGTGGAGGTGAACCCAGGTTTCATCCCCAGTAACGATTGTTGCAAGGAAGCCATCACCTTCTCGTTCAAAGTGCCGAAGAAGTTCTTCACAAGCATCAACACTTCGTTCTTTCATTTCATGAGTCAGCCGCCATGGCACCCATCTTGCAGACACTTTGTGAAACTGGAGCACATCATGCACAATATGGTGTGCTGTCCCATGACTAATCTGTAAACAAGCTGCAACGCCATTCAGTGTCACTTAGCAGTTTTCCTTCACTATGGCTTTAACTGCTGCAATGTTCTGTGGAGTCACAACTCATTGTGCCTGACCTGGACGAGGAGCATCTTCCACTGAAGTCACACCATTTGCGAACTTCCTACTCCATTCGTAGACTTACTGCTGTGACAAACATGCATCACCGTACTGAACCTTCGTTCATCAATGAATTTCAATAGGTTTCACACCTTCACTACACAAAAACCTAATAACAGAATGTTGTTCTTCCCTAGTGCAAGTCGCAAGTGGGGCAGCCATCTTTATACTGATACATACTGCAATGGTATGTGTGCATCTGCACTATGCTGCCACCTACAGGCCATTCTGCACGCTGTTTGTAGTACGCTTACCAACTTACAGGATAATGGCACGAAATTCCGATTTATTATCACAAATTTAAGGCTTTCATTTGACTCACCCTCGTAGATCTCCTCCTCTCCATGCTCCCAATCCATCTCCTCCTTCCATCTCTCTGTTTCCACCTCTTCCTCCTGCCGTTTTTGTGTCCACATCATCCTCCCACCTCTATCTGTCCACCTCCTCATCCCCACTCCCTCTGTCTCTTTATCACCTTATCCCCTCTCTATGTGCTCGTACTCCATCTCTCTATGCCCATCTCCCTCTCCCCCTTCTCCTCCTCCCCTCCTGTCCATCTGCTCCTGCTCCCTCTCACTATTCACCTCCTCCTCCTCACATCTGCCTATTTATCTCTTTCTGCCCAAGTCTGCCCATCCCTCTCCTCCTGCCCACCTCTCCCTATCCATCTCTTCCTCTTTCTTTCTCTGTCACTCCCCCTCCTTCTCCCATATCTAGACCCATCCCCTCCTGCACCCTCTGCCACCAATCTATCCTATGCCCTCCTCTATCCATCCGAATATTCCCCTAGACATGCCCACGTCTACGTGTTGCCCCTGCAAAACAGATTGATAAAATAAACAATACTGCTTCCACAACACACCTGTCACACAGGGCAGCCTACATGCTGGGGACTCCTCACCCTCCCTTCTGTCCATTCCCTCCTCTACCCATCTCAACCTTCCTCCAGCTGTGTCCACCTGCTCGTGCAGCCATTGCAAAACAGGTTGCTAGAGCAAGTCAACACTACTCCCACAACACACATTTCATGCAGGGCAGCCTATGCCTCTGGATTTAAAAACGTTTCTTGCCTGATACAAAGGCTGCCACACCAAGCAGGCCAATACTACTCTGACACAACACGCCTGTCGTACATAGCAGCCTACACTCAGGGGTTGAAAAGACAGATCTTTGCCTGTATTTCTGTCCCTATCGGTGCTAGGATGTTCTACCCACCACTGTGTTGATATTCATGAAGTTTACTGTGTACCAAATTTGGTTAAAACCAGTCCAGGATTTTAGGAGGAGATCCTGGGCATACATACATTCATACATAAATGCATAAATAAATACATGCTGTTTTATATGCAGGGTGATTCAAAATACTTGCTGCAGGCTTCTAGGGATTGTAGAGAGGACTTGTATATAAAGTTTCGATAAGGAATCCGCGTCCACAAATGTACCGCTTGGGTGTAAAATCAGTTTGAGGATTAGATCACTTTCAAATCTCCCACTTCACAGTACGAGATGGGGGGGCGGGGAGGATATGGACAAAGAGAGGGAAGAGGAGGAGGAGGAGATTAAGGCATATATCCAGTTTCAATACATATTTAGCAGTTACAAAGCATTGTCAGGTTTGCTAGTAAATAAATAAAAATAGATATAATTTTTTCCATTGTTGTCAGTGTTGTTTCTGCTTTTGTAAAAAAGACATCAAGGAGGAGTTTCATCCACATTTGTTACTTGGCTTTGTTACACTGGTTTTATTTCAAGGTTGAATAATAAAGCAATAGAAAGATAAAGCAAGGAAGCAATTGATAATTTAAAAATTTTAACCTGTGAAGCCCACGGCGTGGCCACGCAGAAAGAGAATGTCACAACCGTCTTTTTTGACACTGTTGGTGCATATGATAAGGTACACACACACGGTTTCACTTTCAGAATAAACTTATTCGACCACATCTTGTGTCAGAGGGCGGTAGCTGACATGACAATGTTAAAAGATATCTTGATTGTGTGTTGGAGATTGCGACAAGGCAATTTTATGTGAAGAATGATGTTCTACTTCCATCTGATAATTCTGAGACTTATGGAATCACTTGTTATGAAGATATCAAAGAAAAATACACTCTAATACCCTAGAAAAATAGCACTACGGCGCACAAAGCTCGTTGGGATATTAACTCTTCCGTGTCTAACTGACAAATGCTATGTGAACTATGTATCTTCTCTGTGGCACTGGGATAGTATTAGAGGTGGGTCATTTGCAAATGAATAAGTCCAAAGGAACGAATTCCAAGGAATTGTCATTCACCATTCACTTGTCGTAGCCTGTCTCATTCGTTTTTGTGTAGTCACTCGTTCCACATGCATTTCAACTTTTTTGTAATTATACACCAGTAACTTACATAAAAATTAAATTGCACACAATATATACAGTTTTCAGGCAACAAAGAAATCTACTTCTCTTTTCAAGGTTTTCATCAGCTGCAGATAGCAACATATCATAAGGCAAGTTTTATTTTTTATTTGTAGATTGTTTTAGGTTTCATTTGCTTTATTTAATATGTGGTTTTTAAGATAACATTCAATGATTTTTTATTGTAGTGTAACAAAGTTTACATAAAACTTTTGATTTTCACATTTCTTCCAAAAATAAAACATGACAGTTAGGGATGCCAATGGCCTTGCTGCATGGTAACACCAGCTTGTGTCAAATCGCCAAAGTTAAGCACTAGCCCTTCCAATCCAAGAGCTAGAGAAGTAGTGGCTCCAGACATGAAATCTGACAACAGCTGGGAGGGTGGTGTGCTGACCACATGCCCCTTCATATATGCTTTCAGTGATGCCTATTGGGTGCGAATGACAAAGCAGTTGGTCAGTGCCGTTGGGCCTTCTAAGACCTGTTTGGATGGAGAGGAGACAGAGTAAGGGAGATGCTTATTTTTCATGTTTGGTATTTTCTTATGCTACCCCTAGCATGGTTTCTTTGCACAAAGAAATGAGTTGTTTGTGATTTCAACTCAATAGGGAAAGGGGACGTCTGTCTTCTCTATTTGAAAAATCGTAGAATGGCATAAAATCATATTTGGTTTCTATCTCAACAAATATTTTTCTGAAGTACTTTTTAGTGAAAAACTACATTACTTACAGTTTACAGTTTTCAAGATGGCTGTGAGACAGATATCGTACAAGAATATGATAAGTATAAGACACCCAGTTGTTGCTACAAAATTTTAGTTTATCAAGTTTCAACACTGACTATGGATATCTTTACCAGAAAATCGACAATTATATGTAGTAACTGATGAACAAATTGGCACATAAAATACTTCTTAATTAAGTCAATATGACATAGCACAATACTGCTCTTAAATTTGTTTGTCAGTTACTACATGTAATCACGGATTTTCTGATGAAGATACTCATATCCAATTCAAAACATGGTAATAGTAACATTTTGTTGCAATCAATTGGCTGTTTAATACCTATCACTTTCAACCTAATTATCAATACTTTATTGCTGCATTAACTTTAACAATACAAGCTATAAAACTACTATTTACTATGTGTGTGAGGAAAATATGATGAGAAAGTCACATTTTTTTTAAACACACTTATTCCTTGATAAAAATACTTTTTTCCCTTGCTTTCAGTATTGTTGAGACATGCAAGCCACCCCACCTCAACAAGGTCCAAGGTTTATGGGAGACTACTTTGCATATGCTAACAAAATATGCATACCTTTTCTGTTTCATAGTAATATACCTTCCAAAAATATATATTGAGTGGCTAACTATCAATCTTGTGAAGCAAAACGGGATTTCTGAATATCCATGAAAATTTTATTCTTAAGAACTGACACGTCCTCAAACTCACAGAATGAATTATATTAGAAAAGGCAATATTACAATCTTGCCTTGTCTTCAGTGAATGTCTGCAGACACCCATGTGTGCATCCACTGTTCTGCTTTCTGTGTCAGCAACAGGAAGTGTGCACACAGTAGTGTGTGTACTGGTATTTTGCTGCAGGCTATCATGGTGCATACTTGCAACACTACGGCTGCAAATTTCATGCCATTTGGAGTGTTCCTCACTCCAAAACTATGCTAGAGCTTCTTATGGCAGAAACTTGCACTACAGCAAGCAGTTAGTACGGTCTACACACCAGCAAGAGGTTCCTGTTAATAGCTACTTCTTTTTCACCTCCACTCCATCTCTGTCATCATACCACCACCTCACATTGATTTAATTTGTTTTTTCATCTTTTTTATTACATGAGAATACTCTTTGCAAAATATCTTTATTTTTATTCTCAGTTCATTCTTCCCTTATTTCTTACTTGTTTTGTTCTCTTCAAGGTTTCCAAATATCACTTCTTTGTTGGTTTTCTTCTCATCTTGTTGTGCTGTATTCCAATTACTGAGGTTCAGTTTAATGTTGAAGCTGATCTCTGAACAATAAAGTTTGTTCCAGCTCTTTCCACTGCTGTGCCACACTGAGGACCCACTGATGTAACTACTATAACATGACTTTCATCATGCTCGTCTGCTGATGCCTGCCATATACAAGCTATTCCCCTCTTTGTTTAGTTGTAGTTTCAGTTTAGAAAGTCTATTTCTAACATAGTAACTGGTACTATAGTAGATTTAAATATATAACTGTATTGAATCATTTAGCTTGGATGTGTTAATCCATACTGTTCGGGCTATTCGGGGCAAACAATTAAGTTGATGTCAACATACATCAGTAATAACAACCTGTTTATGAAATGATTAAAAACAAAGTGTCAGTAATAGCACATGGCCCTTTCAGGATATCAGATGCTTGCAGTGTTTCACAGCATGAAGCACCTGCTAAATAGCGCCATGAGGCATTTGAAACTGGTCCTGCAATTTAAGAGAGATCTTGTTGTATGCACTGATCAAGATGTCATGCTAACCAAAATTTGAAATAAATGATTATGGCATCTCAGTAGTCTTCAGTCTGGATTCATACAACTGAAGAAAGATATTATTTACATGCCACAGTGGTATGTGGAGAGGTAGTAATAACATTGACACTTTGATTGAGACTATGTGGCAAGCTAGATGACTACAATAGTTAAATATTAAATGAAGAAGGCAGGTATCTGCTGCTAATCAGAAGAAAAACATTTTCACATGTTGTGAGTCATTTAACATGCCAAGTTCCAGTCTGTCACAGCTTCCACTTAGCCTGTGAAACAGCTCTCTGTGAGCAATTTTTTTTTTCATAAGGCAGAGCACAAGTAAGTAATAAGGAATGCAGCCTCAGATTAATCATACATTGATTGAATTGTATGTATATTCACATGGTGTCAAAAAACTGCATCTCAATGCTTTAATTACCAATTTTATCATAACAGTAAAAAAAAAAAGTAGATAAAATTGATGCACAGATAAATCAGTGGCAAAAATTACAAAATATTTACTGTTTCTGCTCAGTTTTTTTACATGATCAACACTATGAAAAATTAAATGAATTGCAACAGGCATTTATTTTAATTTTAGGGAAACAAAAAGGAAAATTCCACACTATAGCACTACTTCTGTTGCTTATGACTGCCAATGATGCTGCCAGTCAAATGATAAGCACTTCAGTTCATCACAAAAATAGTGACAGTAGCTTGGAAGACAGGTAAAAATAGTTTATTAATTTCGTGCCCTTCTTTTTTTAAAAGGTATGTGAATAAATGCATCTTCAATTATGCTTTCTGCATTATACAGGGAGATCCAGCCTACTCACAAATTTCTTCCAGGTGGAAATTTGATGAACAATGCGACGAATATAGAACAGCACTTCAGAAACATGAATTTTATTTGGCAACATTTCATTTCAAAATTTGCCTGGAAAGTGAAGAATACTCTGAAAGCACTTCGATTTCTATACCAAGATTTTGAATCAGAGTTTGATATTGCAATGTGCTATATAAAATATTTTCAAATAATCCCTGGTTTAAGATCAGGCAGGAATAATAATGCAAACAAGAGGCAACTGTCAGAATTGTTTTTAGATTTCTCTTATCCTAATAGTGGCAGACATCAGTTACTTAAAAATAATATACAAAGTATGAACGATAAGAAAAAAATTAATGTAGGATCTGAAATAACAAAACTATTAATACTAATGCTAACCCATTTAAAAATGATAACAAAAGAAATATTGCAGACGAATGGCAAAAGAAATTTACATCAAGAAAGTGAGTACAAAATTGGCTACACTGATACTACTGGAACTAATATTTCTCTCCCTAGGCTAAATTCATCACAAAGATATTGGTATGGTGAAAATATCGGTATAAGTGATATAATAACCAATGTTTATACAGCACTTTACTTATCATTTTATGGGGAAATGCCAGCAGAATATCTGAATCAACAAGGTGATCTGAAATTTGGTTCACTTGTAATGAATTGGACAAAGAAAGGTATGGAGATATTCAACACCCATACCCTTGTTAAATGTACAAGAAAATATCTAATGAAGAAGATATGGAGTTGGGTTGATGCTGAAGAAAGACGTGTAACATGATTTTCAATACAATAAAGAATTAACATCTTCTGCAACTTGAGTAACCAATAGATATGGGTGCTATTTTTACATTATTATTGAGTATAATGTGTACTTTTTAATGACTCAAATATGTTAATTTCTTCTAGTTGCAAACTTTAAACAAAAAACTGTCCTTTAAAATAAGTTTTAAAGAGTACTTATGAAATATGTAAATGTTTAATTATGGAAAAATTTGTACTTAACATTTGTAGTGCATACTCATTAACAATGAATTTCAAATAAAATAAGAGTACTGCAAAAAAAGTGAATGTAATTTTATTCAGTTGATGGACTGAGGGCTTTATTATGTGAAATTACCAAGACTGCATATACTAATGTAGATAATAAGCACCTACCTTCTCAAGCATTTAAATTCTGTTAACAGTTTACTGTTGCCATCTTTGACAGACTGGTCTCTTTTGTACTGCATTTTAATTATTTTTATTATGCCTCTACCTATTTTTCCTTTAATTATCATTAAAGAAACTTCCATTAAACCACCACAAATGTTTTACATTTTTGTCAATCTTGCTGAAATTGTTTGCATCCATATTTATTTGTTCCCCAGCTATGCTGGTGCTTCCCTGAGAGCAGCATCACTCCACATTTTCTTTTAGCTCCCATATTAATTATAAAGATAACCAGTTTAAAACAGAATATATAAATCTAATATTTAAAATTTATTTATTCATCTAATAGCGCTCCTGAATTTCTTTATTTCACATGTAAATTCTGATCTAAATCAGTGTGCCCATGAAAATGTCATTTGGTACGATGTGCAAGACCTTAAGGCTGTTCTCCATATTTTCTCAGTGTGTTTGTTATTAGCAGGGTGCATACGAAGTGATGCTTTGCTACACGCAGCTATTGATGTTTGTACAATTACATTAAAGTGTCTGGCCACAGGTTCAATGTTTTGTATATTGCAATCATTACTTTTGATAAAGTATATACCTGATTTCAAATATCTGTTATTATAAGGACCCAAAATATGTTTTAATTTCTGTTGTACGTAATTGCTTATAATGAAACTGATAATTATAATACTTTTATGAAAGATCTCACAGTTTTGTCCAAAATTCTATCCTTGAAAGTCGTAATGATAAATTTAGTTTGATAACTGATAGTTGATACTGATCTCTGCACCAATTCCTCATTTTCTCGTGTTCATTTAAATTTATTTCTCGTGTTCATTTAAATTTAATGTTTCTCTATAATCATATAGCCTTTTATACAGGGCTTCACTTGCGTGTACAGGATGGGGCAAATAAAACTGGCCCAGAGAAAATAGTTCCAGGGTACAAAGAAACACTGCAGCGGAAAGGAAATACAGTACTAACCTGACTATAGCAGGTGCTAAAGTGACCATCCTGTTGGAAGTAACTATAGGTCTTTTCCTTCTCTGTTAATACTGCCACAAATGGTTTCAAAACACTGGCAATGTAACACACTGAAGTCAGCATCTGATGAAAGATGGGACCAATAATGCAGCACACAGACATTGCACACCAAACCCCAACCTTCTGATTATGCAATGGTGTTTTGTGGAAGTTACACAGATTCTTCACCGACCAGAACCTGTGATTTTGTGAGTTGTCATAACCACTCAGGTGAAACCAGGCTTCATCAGACATAAAGAACAGATCCATGTCCAAGCTATTCATTGTTATATCAATGAACAACCACTCACAAATCTGCAGGCACTGAGTAGCATCTGCTGGTTTTAATGCATGAGCAACAAAGACTTGGTAGGGATCCACATGGAGGTTCAGGCAGAGCATTCATCCACATGATGGATATGATATGCAGGTCTCTTGCGACAGGCATCGGGTTGATTTAGTAGGACTCTAAAGCATTTTCTAGTGAACTGCAGCCACATTTTCTGGTGTGCGGGCACATTTTGGAACGTCTTTTGACTTGTTCAAAACAGATCCTGTCTGCTACCATTTTCGAGCTAAGCATTGCATGGCATTCTTTGCTGGCACTTTGACACCATTAAACTTAGCACAATGTTTTCATGACTTTGTTATCATGTAACTTCCCAAAACAAACACCCACTGCTCCACTGTAACATTGTCCCATTTACACTGCTCCACTCACGCTGAAACAACCTGCACTACAATCTGAACAGGTGTGGATCACGTGACAGGTGCACACTTGGTGTGGAAGTCATGGCATGTGGTTACATGCATACATTCACATCCAATCGTATCCTCTCATCCGGGCCACTTTCACTTGCACCACCCTGTACCTGTCATATATATATTGCACACGTATATGTTTGAATCTCTGCTATTTTACACTATACAACTCCGGAGAGGATGTTAACTTAATCTATGGTATGAGTATTTAGCCATGTGGCATGCTCTTCTGTTTGGAAACACAATGAAAACACTGGTTTGCTGCAGAGCTCGTTCTTGTGATCTGTTTGACACACTGAACAGCTTTAATAAAAGACAAATTGCACTTCATTCTTTTAAAGTGCTCCAAGTCAACTAAATGCATGATTGTAAATGTTAGCTATGGTTTCATCAAAATGAATCCGGAAAAATTAAAATTTCTTCTCTAATCTACCTTCCACCTCTCATTTCTCTCCCCCTCTTCCATCCGTTTCATCAAATTCTGTCTCTCTTCTACTTACCACCTCGCATCCTGTCCCTCTTCCACCTGCCTCCCAACACCCTACCACTTACACTTGCCTCCTCACATCTGCTCACTCTTACACCTCACAAGCTATCCATTCTTCTACCTGGCACCTCACACCATCTTCCTTTTCCACTACCCCTCTCCATCTCCCATCTACCACATATATCTCAACCTCCCTTTCTCTTGTTCTCTTTCTATTTCCTCCTTCCCCATTACTCTGTCCATCTCCTATGTCATACCCATTTTCAATACAACCCCATCCCAATGGGAGGTTGGTGGTTGTTACTCACACAGTGCTTCCTTCCGGACATTGTGTGATGTAGACTCCAAGTTTGGTAGAAATCGATCCAGTCATTAGGACGAGATGTGCAACTTACTTACATATATAGACACATATATTTTTATATTAGAAAAGCTTTTTACATGTGGCTTTGTCTGCGTAAGCCTGTGTCACATGTATTGCAAGTATGTCCTCCTCCCCCGCTCCCTTTGACCATTTCCACACTCTCTGTTCATCTCCTCCACCTCCTTTCTCCATCCATCCTCTTCTCACCCCGTATCCACTTCCTCTGTCTCCCCCATCTATCTATCCATTTCTTCCTCCTAACCCCCCCTCCCCCTCTATATTTCTCTTGGTCCCCCTCCCTTTCTGCCCATCTCATCCTCATCCCTCTCTCTGTCCAACCCCCCCCCCCCCCCTCTCTATCCGTCTTCTCTTCCCCCTTTCCCTGAACATCCGCTCCTCCCCTTCTCTCTGTGCACCTCTTCTCTCCCCCCCGGTCTGTCTATCTCATCCTCACCTCTCTCTTTGCCCAACTCCTCCACGCCTATCTATGCCTTTCTTCTAACACTGGAAAATCCAGGATGGAATATAACAACTTCTGGCTTCAACTGCCAAATACTGAGGTCATGTGTGTGTGAGTTGCGTGCATGTGTGTGTGTGTGTGTGTTGCCCATTATCTACTTTTCCACAAAGGCCTTGTTGGCTGAAAGCTCATTTTGTGACAGTTTTTTTGTCGTGCCTGCCTTTGTGCCTATCTGTGATGCAATATCTCCACTATCTTACCCCCAACATACTTCCTTACAAACAATAAGTGATATGCATACCAAGTTTGGTCAAAATCAATCCAGTGGTTTTCGAGATGATGTGGAAAACACACACACACACACACACACACACACACACACACACACACACACACACACACACACATACACACACTCATTTTTATGTATGGATATTATACAGATACAAGCATGGTATGCAAATAAAGTCTACTTCAAACCTAAATAAGCAGTTTACTTTAAAAGGATTTGCAATATAAAAATATGTTATGTTTAGAAAATTTTTAATAACAATTTCCAATTACACAGTAACAAGAAATGGCAAATACACAATACTCTACAGATCTGTACTCCATCGTTAACTGAATGTAATGGATGGTTCCTTGAATGAATGTACTTCCTCTGCATAAATGTCTTCAGGAAGTTCTTGATCTAAGTCTTCAGGATAAAATGTAGGGAAGGGTGGAGCCTCCTTGAGTTTCCTGCAAAATTAAGTGGTATTTTGCAATTCTCACAAGTAAGGAAACAAAATATATATACATTGTGTTGCAACTGTTTCATACCACTATGCTGCAACACAGCAGAAAATAACAAATGGAATTGGGTTGTATCCTACAATTAGAAGAAAAGCAGAAACTTAAAGTTAATGAGCCTACATGATGTTTAAGCATGCCTTTGCATCAGTCCTGACATTTATCCAGAGTGGTTGTATATCCTCATTTGTGTATATCATTTTCATCCTGCAATTCCCACTATTGTAAATTTTACCTTACTCTTAATCTTATAAGTGTAATTATAATTTGCAATTATTGTCATTGGTTTTGTCAGTCTCATCTTGGAATGTCTATTATCATAAATTTAAATTTATAATCATTGACTAATGTTTAGAATTACATCAGTCATTCATGAAAAATTCTAGAGCCAACACAGGTGACAATTGGTGTGATTCTGGTATTCAAGTTTCTGTCCACAAATCAACATGGATTTAAAAAAGCATCACTCATGCAAAAATCAACTTGCACTTTTCTCATAAGATATTCTGCAAACCATGGATGAAGGGCAATACTCAGGTTCCATATTCCTTGATTTCTGGAAAGCATCTGATGCGGTGTCCAGCTGGAGATTGTTAATGAAGGTCCAAGTATATGCAATAGGTTCCCAGATACACGAGTGGCTTGAAGACTTCTTACGTAAAAGACCCCCTTATGTTGTACTCAAAGCCAGGTGTTCATCAGAGAAAAGAGCACCATTGGAAGTGCTTCAGGCATGTGTGATTGAACCATGCTTGTTCACTATATACATAAATGACATAATGGTTAGGGTGAGCTGCAATCCATGACTTTTTGCTGATGATGCTGTAGTTTGTGGGAAAGTATGATCATTGAATGACTGTAGAATGATACAGGATGACTTAGATAGAATTTCTATCTGGTTGATGAATGGCAACTTGCTCTAAATGTGGAAAAATATAAGTTAATGCAAATGATTACGTAAAACAACCTTTAAAGTTGAAATACAGCATTAGTGTTGTGCTACTTGACAGAGTAACATCATTTGAACATCTATGCATAACACTGCAAAGCAATATGAAATGGAAATTGTACGTCAGTATGGAAGACGAATGGTCAACTTCAGTATATTTGAAGAATTTTAGGAAAGCGTTGCAAATCTGTAAAGGAGACCATTTATAGAATGCTAGTGCAACCTATTCTTGAGTACTGCTTGATCATTTGGTATATCCACGAGGCTGTATTAAACAGGGGCATCAAAGCAATTCAGAGATGTTCTGCTAGAATTGTTACTAGCAGGTTCGATCAACATGTGAGTCTTACGGAGATTCTTTGTGAACTAAAATGGGGAGCAGTGGACGGAACATGAGTTCTGTTTGTGAAACACTATTGAGCAAAATTTAGCAAACAGGCATCTGCTGCTGACTGCAGAACGATTCTACTGCCTCCAATGTACATTTCACATACGGACCACAAAGACAAGATAAAAGAAATTAAGGTTCATATGGAGGCATATAGATATTAGTTTTTTCCTTGCTCCATTTGCTAGTGGAACAGGAAAGGAAATGACTAATAGTGATACAACTTACCCTCTGCCATGCACTTGATGGTGGCTTACAGAGCATGTATGTCGATGTAGATGAATGATTGGGTTTGGTCATCAAGATATTACACAATATTTCCTGCTCAGCAAGCTGGTGTCTTTAAGCAAAGTCTGAATAATATGCCGTGTAGTGCTACAATTTGTCATAAGGCTATTTCAACAAACCCATCAAAGTTCTAAGAAAAATCATCTAAATTGGATCTAAATGATCATATCCAGCTGTTCATAAACAAAATACATCATTGAAGATGTTATTAAATTTTTCAGAGCAACAAAAGACACATCCTTCCTTGATGAAGGATCCCAGTTCCGTAATAACTTGTTAGAGCATTGAATCGATTGTCCCAAAAGCACAAGACACCACTCTTTTATGACTGGCTGACATAAACTACAGACAATGAGTGTTGTTGCTGTTCGTGTATAATTAGGTACTTCCCCTGCTCAACCAAGTTTAAGCCTTCAATTAATTTTTGTATTCTGCCAAATTATTGGCTCCCAGACAAACTGTAAATAACTACATATTTACTTGTCTAAAAGATAATACTTCCTTGATTTAAATAATGGCTGTTTTATAAAATGCTTTTCATACAGAGTGTGTTATCCAATACATGACTGTACATTGTTATGCACACACTCATATATACTTAATTACTTACAATTCATTCTTTGCATACACTCTTCATTCATTCCACCACACATTCTAACAATTGCCATATTGTGTTCATGTCTTGGTCTCCCTTTACAGTTTTTAATCCCTACACGTCCTTCCATTACCAAACTGAAGTTCCTTATTGTCTCAGGGTCTCTCCTATCAATCAGTCACCTTTTTAGTCAAGTTTTGTCATACATTTCTTTTTCCTGCATTTGACTCAGTTCCTCCTCATATGTTATTCAGTCCTCCCATCTAATACTACACATTCTTTATAGCCTCTATTTCAAAGGTTTCTATTCTCTTCTTGTCTGAACTGCTTATCACACACATTTCACTTCTTTATAAAGCTACACTCCAGACAAATTCTTTCTGAAAAGACTTCCTAACACTTAAATTTATACCAGAAATTAGAAAGTTTCTCTTCTTCAGAAATACTTTCCTTGTTAATGTCTTTCTGTTTTTTATATTCTCTCTGCTTCAACCATCACCAGTTATTTTTCTGACCATTTCTAAACTCACTTTTAGTGTCTGATTACCTAATCTAATTCCCCAAGTATCACTTGATTTAATTCAACTACATTCCATTACCCTTGTTTTACTTTCGTTGAGGCTCATCATTTAATCTATTTTCAAAACACTATCCATTTTGTTCAACAACTTTGCCATCTCTAACAGAATTAAAGTGCCACTGGCAAACCTCAAAGTTTTAATTCTTCTCCCTAAACTTGATTTTATATCTTCTCCCTGAACTTGAATTTCCTTTTGTAATTTATCTTTGATTTCTGTTACTTATCCTCAAAGTACTAAGCGAATAACACTAGGGATATGCTACAACCCAGCCTCACTGCCTTCTCAACTACTACCTCCCTTTCATGTCCTTTGACTCTTACTGGGTTCTACAGATTTTATTAATTGAAGAAATGACATCATGTAATACCTTAAGCTGCTGTTACAATTTAATCTTTATGTGCCACGTGTTTCAGTCAAAAATCATTATCCAGCACCTGTTCTGCACACTTCACCAATATAGTGAAATTGCTTATATTTTTACTACAATTTTCAAACATCCTTGTTGCATAAAGTTTCCTGTATTTGTAACATGTGTACAACAGGAGCTGGATAATGGTTAAAGACCAGTTGCACAATAAAGAAGAAGGTGAGCATCTGCTTGAGGTCTTACAGGGCGTCATTTCTATACATGTTGTAAATAAACTTTTGCTCCCTGTGTTTTATCTCTGCTACATTCAAAATTTTGAAAAGTGTAGTCCTGTCAACACTGTCAAGTTTTCTCTAAATCTACAAATGCTATATAAGCAGGTTTGCCTTTTCTCATCCTATTTTTTAGAACAAGTCATAGGATCAGCATAGCTTTGGGTTTTCCTACACTTGTCTACAACCCAAACTGACCTCTCGATGTCGGCTTCTGCAAGTCTTTTCCATTAATAATTAAAGTCAATATTTTGCAACCATGTCTTACTAACCCTTGAGCAGGCATGCCTATATATAAAGTGCACCAACCACAAACAACTTTGTCTCATACTGTTTCATTATTGTTTTACAATTGAGCCCATATGTGTTTCTTCATTATTGTTTCGGCGATCACTGTGATGAGTTGTGTTATCATATGTTTCAAGAGAGCAGATGTAATATAAAATAAACAGCGAGTCAGGTGAGAAAAAAAATTCATGATTCGAGTGAGAAAATGACCCAGTTCCCGAGCTAGCAGCACACTATGAGATAATTAGCAATTGAATAAGCAGCTGGCTCGGATATGATGCACCTGTGCTGTCTAATGCTTTGAATGGGTCATTACAGATGGGTAACACTTGTACGCAGCAACACAGTGATACAATGAACACATACTTTATTATTGTTTAATTAAACAGTGATCTACTAATACAAGGTAAGTTTATTTTATCATTGTTTAATTAAACTAGGATTAAAATGTGATATGGCTCATACATGTTTACATTAGTAACATAAAGACAACTATTCTTGAGATGTGTACAAAGTATGGCACACGCCTGCTAGTGTTATGAAAAACTGTGTGCTTGCTCAGGGGTTAAATATATAACAAACACTTGAACATAAATCATAACTGCTTTTACTTCTCGTCAATTATTTATTATTCTAATCAAAATATTCATATGACTAATGGTTTTGTTTTTTGAAAGTAACCAATCTATGCATTATGTCAGATAAGTATGTATCTTTTTCGTACAATTTTCTATTATTATTATTATGATTGTTCTTATGTAATCATCTGGACTTTAATGAAATCAGTACAGTTAATATTTCTACACATCTATTCATCATATGTTTTATTAACAATTGCATCTTACAAAATATTATACGTAACTAGATTCTAATTTAAGGGACCTCCTAGACTGCATCTATTACAATCTTCATAAAATATAACAATAATCTCTACTGATTTTTCTATTGTGTATTTATGTAATTAATTTGATTTACATTATTGCATTAAATATTTAATTTGCGTTTGGTCTTTGCTAAATGTTAGGTTTGTTTTAATGCAAAAAACTCAAAAGACTAGCTCAACTGGAAGCTACACTGCTCCAAAATAGCCACTCACGCTATCCATTCTACAATTCTTTAAGTATTGTCAAATAATAACAAGTTTGATTATTTATATTATGGTAAAGTTAATCATCTTTAGCAACAGTAAAAATCCATTCATGTTATCATTCAATAATTATAAACAGTACAAATTGTCTTTGAACAGAAACCCCGTCAATTAGTGTTGCCACCCTTCAGGAAACCGTAAAAACCATCACCAGATGTCATCATTTAATAAAGTAAACCTACAAAATTCCCTTATAAAATGAAAAACATTACATTCTAGTAATACTGATGTAGAACTTGACATTGTACGGACACAATCATTAATTTGGAACAGTAACCTTAATATAAAAACTTGTTAGTGGATTGACACCACATTTAATTAGGACACATCATCTCTCATAGCGGAAGATCCTACAGGACGTGCTGTTTCCTACAATATTATATTTCCAGTGGTCTCTTCTATCTGAGTCAAATTCCTACTAGAAAGTTGGTAACTCCCTGCAGCAGGGAATAATATTGCTTTTCTACACACAGGACAAAGGGTACAAACACAACAGCAATTACCAATAATTTGGTACTTCCCTGTACCTAGGATGGTTTTTCCTTACACAGAGCTTATGGATTTTACATTATATACATACTATTCATTTTACTGTAGACTGAGCAGGAGTGATGGTGTTACTGACTCATGAACTGACAATGGACAGAGTTCAAGAGTATTATACATTACGGTTTACACAGGTATATGACGAGTGAAGTTGAAAGGCATAGGAAAGACCTGCTGAGGTTCAACAGCCGTGTTAGAAAGCTGCTACAAAAGCAAAGAGAGATTCACTGCACATTTAAATATAGCCATAGCCTCACAATCTAAGAAAAATTGAACAAAGTCAAAATTAGATAAGGCAAGACATGCGTGAAGTATTCAACAAATTTGAAAATACAGTTTTATCCATTGAATTGACAGAAAATCCTACAAAGTTTTGGTCTGCTTGGTTAAATAAGTAAATGCATTGAAGCCACCTGTCCAGGCTCATCTTGACCATAATGGTGTCAAAACGAAGGACAACACAGGCAAAGCTGAAATACTAAACATCTTTTTTCAAAATTGTTTCACAGAGCAAGAAAGCACTGCAGTTCTTCCTGTAACTCACTGTACAAATATCAAAACGATGGGTATTGAAATACATGACCATGGGATAGAAAAACAAGTGAAATTGTTCAACAGAGGAAAGGCTACTTGATTTGATATGATAGAAGACAAGAGTATGTGACAGAACTTGCTCTTCTTCTAGGAGCAGAGTATCATAAGTAACTGGAGGAGTGAAGCATTCCTAATGATTGGTGTGTGTGTGTGAACACGGGGGAAGGGGGGGGGGGGGGTGAGATTGGGGAGGAGTGTGTGGAGGGGGGGGGGGGGGGGCATAGGTCATTCCTGTTTTCAAGAAGGGTCATCAAACAGATGCATAAAACATAAGCCTATATCTCTGATGTTGGTCTGCTGTAGAACTTTGGAGCGTGTTTTATGTTTGTGTGTTACAGCATTTCTAGAGACCAAAAATCTCCTTTGGATGAATCAATGCAGGTTCCAAAAACAATGAATGTGTGAAACCCAGTTCACTCTGTTTTTCCAGAAAGCACAAGATACTGGCTGCCATGTTGATAGTGTGTTCCTTGACATCCGGAAGGCATTCTATACAGTTCTGCACTGCTGCCTAATGAACAAAATATTTGTGTTTGAAATATCAGACCAACCGGTGTGACTGGACTGAAGAGTTTCTGAACACAGCATGTCATTCTCAATCTTCTGACATAAAAGTAACTTGGGGGCACCCCAAGGGAGTGTTTTAGGACAATTACTTCTCACAATATACACAAGTATAAATGTCCTGGTGGAGGTTCCATGAATCTTTTTGTGGATGATGCTATTGAACACAGAGATGCTAGAAAATTGTAGTGGAATGCAAAAGACCTGCAGGGTATGGACACTTGGTGCAGCACCTGGCAATTGATCCTCAACATAAAGAAATGTAATGTCTTACACATAAGTAGGCAGAAAGAGCCATCATTGTATGATTAACAAGATTGCAGAAAATTCCCTGGAAGCAGTCAAATCCATGAAATGTCTAGGAGGACAAGTACAGAGCGATTTAAAGTAGAATGGTTACCTAAAACTAACGGTAAGTAAGGCATATGGCGGACTGAGATTCATTGGAAGAATCCTCGGGAAATGCAGTCCACCCACAAAGGAGTAGCTTACGAAAACCTTGTTTGACCAATACCTGAATATTACCTTTTATTCTGGGATCCTTACCAGATATGATTGACACAGGAAACAGAGAAGATCTAAGGAAGATCAGGGAAATTTCATTACACATTCATTTAGTAAGTGTAAAAGTCTCACAGAGATTCACAGCCGACTACAGGGGCAGATACTGCAACAGAAACATTTTTGTATCGTGGTGTGGATCACTGTTAAAGCTCATAGAACATACACTTGTAGAAGAAACAACCAATATACTGCTTCCTCCCAGATAACTGAGCTTATGCAGAGGTTTATCAGAAACTGTTCTTCCTGCAAATCATTTGCAACTGGAAGAGGAAAAGTAGGAGTCACAGCATTACATAACGTATCCTACGCCACAACCGTAAGGTGGCTAGCAAAGTATAGATTTGATGTAGATGTAGAAGAGTGAGTGCAGAGTTGTCATACCAACTGACTCATGAGTTGCTCAGTTCCTTAACCAGTTGCACTGGGGTACATCTCAAATGAAAATTTTAATGCAGCATTTCATTTATTGGCCAGACAGGGCATCAATATATAAATTCACAGAGTGTCTCTGCTCAAAGTGTGCTTGTAATCAAGTGGCTTGACTACAGGGATTTTCTATGTGGTGAACACTTCAGCACCCTTGGGCAAAGGTGCATATTGATTTTGCGGGACCCTACACTCTAGATGTTAAAGTCCACAGCACAAGACATGATCTGGGCACTGGCATTAATCTTTACAATTAAGTTCCTACACCATCACTTTAGGTTAGTCATGTCAGTAAATATTGTAAGCTTCTACATGATTTGCTGCCTCTCCCTTAATACGAGGGTCGGTCAAAAAGTAATGCCTCCCATTTTTTTTCTACTTAAAGAAATTAAGTTAAGTGAAAAATTTGAATTTGGCGCCATTCCTCAAACCTTCTTCTGCAATCCACTGCAGTAGTAACTTTCTGTGTCAACAGGTGGCAGCACAGCAGAAGTTTGTAAGATGGCCGACATCGATGTTCGTTTGAGACAGCGTTGTGTGATTGAATTCTTGAATGCAGAAGGTGAAACGCCCATACGCATTCATGAAAGACTGAAGAAGGTGTATGGTGTTGTGACAGTGGATGTCAGCACTGTTAGACGATGGGTTCGTCGTTGTAAGGAAGCTGAAGGGCAAACACCGTTGACTGACGAAAAGCGGAGCGGCAGGCCGGTGAGTGCAGTGACTCCACACAACATTCAGCAAGTTGATGACATCATTCATGGTGACCGTCGGGTGACTGCAGATGAAGTGTGTCGCATTATTTCTCTTAGTAAAGGCAGTGTGATCACGATTATTAAACAATTGGGGTACTCAAAAGTTTGTGCACGGTGGGTTCCAAGAATGTTAACCGATCAGAATAAAGAGGCAAGGAAAACAATAGCCTCCCAACACTTGCAGCGCTTCCGTTTGGAGGAAGATGAGTTTCTGAAAAAAATTGTGACCGGGGACGAAACATGGGTGCGTTTTTTTGAACCCGAATCAAAGAGGCAGTCAATGGAGTGGCGTCACACAAGCTCGCCGAGGAAGAAAAAATTCAAAACTGTGCGATCGGCAGGGAAAGTTATGGCAACAGTTTTCTGGGATACAGAGGGTGTGATTCTGGTTGATTTTTTGGAGCAGGGATGCACAATAAATTCTGTTCAATACGTCACAACCCTCAACAAACTTAAAGCACGTCTTCAGCGAGTTCGCCCAACAAAATCAATGGCAGATGTTCTTCTTTTGCATGACAATGCAAGACCACACACCAGTCGTCACACCTCTGACGAGATTGTCAAAATTGGATGGGAAGTTTTGCCTCATCCCCCATATAGCCCTGACCTGGCACCATCAGACTTCCATCTGTTCGGGCCACTAAAAGAAGCTCATCGTGGGATTCATTTTGAAGATGAGGAGGCCGTCAAAACATCCGTGCGTCAATGGCTTAGGAAGCAGAGCTGTGATTTTTACCGCGCTGGGATACATGCCCTTGTTCAAAGATGGACCAAAACTGTAGAGATGGGCGGAGATTACATTGAAAAATGACAAAATGATCCTCAATGTTGTGGTTTTCAACCTATGTAATTGCATTTAAATTTCCTGACAATTAAACGTAGAAAAAAAAATAGGAGGCATTACTTTTTGACTGACCCTCGTACTTTCACAAGACTGCTGTGAATATTTGATGAAAGCAGAAAATCCTTGTTTCCTTTTATTTGATAGTGAGTATATTTCCCCTACTGCATACAGTCATTCCTCCTTTTACTGAATCTGTTACTGCTGAGGGAAGCTTGCATACTTTTCCCTGAAAACTGCATTTTTATGCCTATGAGCTATGTAGAAATAAAAATTATTCATAACCAACTGGGGACTCAAGTTCTTTCCCATATTTTGGTCTGTTTACAGAATTGAACATGATAGAAGGGAAAAAATGAATCAAAACAAGCATTTCATACTAAGGCAACAAGCGGGTGTGTCTTTTTTCGTAACACCAGCAGCGCACGGTGCACTTTGTACAAGCGTAAAAATTAGCTCTCTTTATATTACCACGATAAACATGCATGAACAAAATTACAGTTAACTCTAAGTTTAATTAAACAACAAAATGAACTAGCATTATAGGAGTTAAACCACTGTTTAATTAAACATTAACAAAATAAACCTCCATTGTATCACTCTTTTGCTACACCCAAGTGTTACCCTGCAGTAACGGCACACTCGAAGCATTAAACATTGCAGTTGGATAAGATCCCTGCCCCCCCCCCCCCCCCCCCCCCGCCCTTTTATTTGATACCAATTATCTTGTAAATAACTGTCTCACTGCGGAATTGTGCTGGTAGCTTAGAATCTGGGTCATTTTTCTTGCATGGATAGTCAATATCTTCTCACCTAGCTTGCTGTTTATTTTATACTGCTGCAGCTCACTTCGATATACGACAACATAACTTATTACCATGTTAGATGAAGTGAAAATGAAGGTATATGTATGGACTGGCAATAGTGAAAGAGCAATGGACTGGTACAAAACAACGTTATTTGTGACTGGCGCACTTTATACACAGGCACACCCAATCAAGGGTTAAACAAAAATTATATGCTTTAATAACAATTATCTATGAAAGTGAAGAACAAGATTAAGTATTTCCAGTGGAACTGAATGTACTGCGAAGTTATAATAGTGACTGAAATTACAAAGAAATGAATTCAGAGGACATTAAGCCAGAAATATAGAAATTGAATGAATGTATTAGATGGGAAATAAAAGAGTTAATTCACAAAATCAAGCAATAAAGACATCTGGATAAAGCAGAAGGACAGTAGTATGTGAATAAATCAGTGAAACTGAGCTAACGTGGATAATTAGTCAAGGAGTGAGTGACAATAAGAACAGACAGAATCTGCTTAACAGGACTATTTGGAAATGTCTCTGAGCATTTCAAAAGGCAAAAGAGATTTTGTTAACAGAAACAATCAATAATAATAATAATAATAATAATAATAATAATAATAATAATAATAATACAAAGCACACAAAATCTAAACATATGGCAAGCAGACATTACAATTCTTAAGTCAAGACAGTAGATGACATGGCAGCTAACAAGAAAACATAGAGAAAATTATGCAAACATTCCAAGATATCTCACAGTTTGTATCTTTCACACGATGAATGATAATTACATGTAAGAATAGTACAAAACATTTCTGGAGCTAATGGTAGGTGAGGCACTTGAAATCACTATGATGTAAAGAAAGGCCTGGCATGGGCAGACCAAAGTGACAATTTAATCTGAGTTGGCCAGATAACACTAGAAAGCTTGCAGAGCGTCAAATGCATACTGATGGAGACTATAATGCATGGAATATTCTGGAAGCAGCTTATTTTCTGATAACTGATTGTTGTATGGGTAGCTAAATATGGCTGCAGAATATGCTCCACCACACTGACTCATGGAGCTTGTATTTAAATGGATAAGTGTATGTATGTAGGGGGGGGGGGGGGCAAAATTCATTACTTTACTATGTACGAAAAGTGTTTCAGCTGATTAAACATGCTTTCAAAATACAAGTCATGTTAATTATTCAGCAGAGGTCAGTTGTATTTCTTAATGAGGATAAGAACCTGTGTTTACCCATTCATATTCTGTTTAAAATGGTAGCAAGTGTAATGAACAAAATATAATTTATGTAGTGGAAAGATAACAAGTTAACAAAAAGAATGTTCTTTGTGGAGGAGCAACAATCTGTTCAGTGACAATAATGAAGATAAATTATAGTTTATGTTGTATATTATTTTAAAATTCTGCACTGATAAAGAGTTTTTTTTTTTTTTTTTTTTTAACAAGTGACTGGATGACTCATCTATTACAACAGATTGGAGTGTTGTCACACACAGGGATAGGGATCCAAAGTATTTTTCAGCCAAGCAATTAAAAACATGTTACATCTTTCACTGTAATTGCTTCTATTTTCTTCTTCTCCTTCTGCGCATGGGTGAGCGAAATCCCATTCTGCACTTGTATAAGCCTGCCACAGCAACCAGTTGTGGTTTAATATTATGGTGAAGCAAGAGCCACTACTTTTGGTCATGTCATTTCAGCCTGGATATTACCACTCTTACAGTAATTTATTTCCAACAGTGTGTCATAAAGATCTCATTAGATATTTTATATTCTTCTAACATACACAAAATCATGGGTACATGCCGATAAGTGCAGAGACTATCATACTCTATGTTTGCTCTATCATCTTTCCAGTCATTGGAATCCCTTTCCCTCATCTTCAACTCTTACTTTACTATCTGAACAGCACAGCAGACATACTTGTTCTCAACAAAGTAAAATTCTTTTTGCACCACCACGTAGCACTGCCATGTTTTCTAAATCATTTTCTGTATCAGGAACTTGACTTTAGAACAATCTTCCTCAAACTATCAGAGCAATTTAATTCTTTCCAAACTTCAAATGGCAGCTAATGGTCCATGCTCTTACAATAGCCACCTCTTCTACACTCTGTGCAGCTCATTATCATCAGTCCCCCCCCCCCCCCCCCCCCTCGAACTTTTCCTATTCCTTGTCAACAGAGTTTCTGTTTATTATTTGAATATGTGGTGTCTGTTCCTTTGAAAGAACAGACACCAAACAGATCCCACAGCTGTGAACCACTACATAAAAATTGAAAGGGGATCACTGCTGTCAGCTGCAGCGAGGCATTAAGCAAAATCAGTGGCGACGAGCGAAATGTATAACAGACCAGGATTTGATTCTCGGATTTCCTGCTTGCTAGGCAGGTGCTGTAACCACTGTGCCATTCAGGACACACCGTTATCACATCTGCATGGACTATCTCGGTAAGCCTCATGGTCGATCCATACTGCCACCCAGCACCACCTATCAAATAACTGATAAGCCTGGCTGGGCAATGAATCCTCTTTCTTCAGTGTGAACTCACAAATATGTCAAACCTCCTGTGGGATTCTCTATGTAGTGAACAGGAGTATAATGGACAGAGACTGTGGATAGATGGCACTGGGTGGGAGTGTGGATTGGCTGTGAGGCGTACCAAGATAGTCCATGTAGTGGTGATAACGCTGAGTCCCGCATGGTGAAATGGTTACTGCACCTGCCTAGTAAGTAGGAGATCCTGGGTTTCGAATCCCAGTCCAGTACACATTTTCACTTGTCGCCGCTGATTCTGCTTAATGTCCTGCTGCAGCTGACAGCAGCGATTCCCCTTCAATTTACATATTTTGTATTTATGTTCTGTTATTTTCTAACAGTCACTATGATTATCATTTCAAACTTCTCCTCTTCCTTTACTCGTTAAACTTATGATAATACTAAACATGGTTTCAACTATGCTAAGTTTATTTACAGGGTGTCTCAAAAGGAAGTTTATATTTGAAGAGCTCTCTGCACATGCGCCACAAATGATGCGAGGAGAGTGAGGGAGTGAGTGAGGGAGGGTGCGCGTTCATTGCTTGCTTGGTCTTTAGGAATTCAGTCACTATGGAGCACTTCTCAGGAGCAAACCACGCATTCTGTGTGCTAGAATTTTACAAAAATGGCGGTTAAGTGACTGTAGCACAGAGGAAATTTTGCAGTGATCATGGATTCCGTAATGTAGATGATGCTCCAAGTGTTCCCCTTATCCAGGAAAGGATCAAGACGTTTGAAAACATTGGTTCAACACTGGCCAAACCAAAATTGGGTGATCAAGATTATCAAGAATGAGTTAATCCAGGGTGCAGTGGGTGCACCCGACTGCAAATTGTTGCTCATGTCGGCACCAATGACTCCTGCCGTCTGGGTTCAGAGGTCATCTTCAGTTCATACAGGCAGTTGGTGGAGTTGGTGAAGGCGGAAAGCCTTACTCGCAGGGTGGAATCCGAGCTAACTATTTGTAGTATCGTTCCCAGAACCGATCGCAGTCCTCTTGTTTGGATCCGAGTGGAAGGCTTCAACCAGAGGCTCAGACAATACTGCGGAGATCTGGGGTGCAAATTTCTCGACCTCCGCTATCGGGTGGAGAAATGTAGGGTCCCCCTGAATAGGTCAGGCATGCACTACATGCAGGAAGTGGCTACAAGGGTAGCGGAGTACGTGTGGAGTGCACATGTGGGTTTTTTAGGTTAGAGAATTCCCTCCCTAGGCCCGACAAGACGCCTCCTGAGACGCGGCAAGGTAGGAGTATGCAAAATGCAACAGGGAATAACAATATTAATGTGCTAATATTAAACTGCAGGAGCGTCTATAGAAAGGTCCCAGAACTGCTCTCATTAATAAACGGTCACAATGCCCACATAGTACTAGGGACAGAAAGTTGGATGAAACCAGGTGTAAAAGGTAATGAAATTCTAAACTCAGATTGGAATGTATACAGCAGACAGGCTGGACAGTGAAGGGGGAGGCATGTTTATAGCGATAAGAAGTGCAATAGTATTGAAGGAAATTGACGGAGATCCGAAATGTGAAATAATTTGGGTGAAGGTCACGGTTAAAGCAGGCTCAGACATGGTAATTGGATGTCTCTATAGGCCCCCTGGCTCAGCAGTTGTTGTGGCTGAGCACCTGAAGGATAATTTGGAAAATATTTCGAGTAGATTTCCGCAACATGTTATAGTTCTGGGGTGGAGATTTTAATTTGCCAGATATAGACTGGGAGACTCAAATGTTCATAACGGGTGGCAGGGACAAAGAATCCAGTGAAATTTTTTTTAAGTGCTTTATCTGAAAACTACCTTGAGCAGTTAAACAGAGAACCGACTCGTGGCGATAACATATTAGACCTTCTGGTGACAAACAGACCCGAACTATTTCAAACAGTTAATGCAGAACAGGGAATCAGCGATCATAAAGCAGTTACTGCATTGATGATTTCAGCCGTAAATAGAAATATTAAAAAAGGTAGGAAGATTTTTCCGTTTAGCAAAAGTGATAAAAAGCAGATTTCAGAGTAGCTGACGGCTCATCACAAAAGTTTTGTCTCAAGTACAGATAGTGTTGAGGATCAGTGGACAAAGTTCAAAACCATCGTACAATATGCGTTAGATGAGTATGTGCCAAGCAAGATCGTAAGAGATGGAAAAGAGCCACTGTGGTACAACAACAGAGTTAGAAAACTGTTGCGGAAGCAAAGGGAACTTCACAGCAAACATAAACATAGCCAAAGCCTTGCAGACAAACAAAAATTACGCGAAGCGAAATGTAGTGTGAGGAGGGCTATGCGAGAGGCGTTCAATGAATTCGAAAGTAAAGTTCTATGTACTGACTTGGCAGAAAATCCTAAGAAATTTTGGTCTTATGTCAAAGCGGTAGGTGGATCAAAACAAAATGTCCAGACACTCTGTGACCAAAATGGTACTGAAACAGAGGATGACAGACTAAAGGCCGAAATACTAAATGTCTTTTTCCAAAGCTGTTTCACAGAGGAAGACTGCACTGTAGTTCCTTCTCTAGATTGTCGCACAGATGACAAAATGGTAGATATCGAAATAGATGACAGAGGGATAGAGAAACAATTAAAATCACTCAAAAGAGGAAAGGCCGCTGGACCTGATGGGATACCAGTTTGATTTTACACAGAGTACGTGAAGGAACTTGCCCCCCTTCTTGCAGCGGTGTACCGTAGGTCTATAGAAGAGTGTAGTGTTCCGTTCCAAAGGATTGGAAAAGGGCACAGGTCATCCCCGTTTTCAAGAAGGGACGTCAAACAGATGTGCAGAACTATAGACCTATATCTCCAACGTCGATCAGTTGTAGATCTTTGGAACACGTATTATGTTCGAGTATAATGACTTTCCTGGAGACTAGAAATCTACTTTGTAGGAATCAGCATGGGTTTCGAAAAAGATGATCGTGTGAAACCCAGCTCGTGCTATTCGTCCACGAGACTCAGAGGGCCATAGACACGGATTCCCAGGTAGATGCCGTGTTTCTTGACTTCCACAAGGCGTTCGATACAGTTCCCCACAGTCGTTTAATGAACAAAGTAAGAGCATATGGACTATCAGACCAATTGTGTGATTGAATTGAAGAGTTCGTAGATAACAGAATGCAGCATGTCATTCTCAATGGAGAGAAGTCTTCCGAAGTAAGAGTGCTTTCAGGTGAGCTGCAGGGGAGTGTCGTAGGACCGTTGCTAATCACAATATACATAGATGACCTTGTGGATGACATCGGAAGTTCACTGAAGCTTTTTGCGGATGATGCTGTGGTATATCGAGAGGCTGTAACAATGGAAAATTGTACTGAAATGCAGGAGGATCTGCAGCGAATTGACGCATGGTGCAGGGAATGGTAATTGAATCTCAATGTAGACAAGTGTAATGTGCTGTGAATACATAGAAAGAAAGATCCCTTACCATTTAGCTAAAATATAGCAGGTCAGCAACTGGAAGCAGTTAATTCCATAAATTATCTGGGAGTACGCATTAGGAGTGATTTAAAATGGAATGATCATATAAAGTTGATCGTCGGTAAAGCAGATGCCAGACTGAGATTCATTGGAAAAATCCTAAGGAAATGCAATCCAAAAACAAAGGAAGTAGGTTACAGTACGCTTGTTCGCCCACTGCTTGAATACTGCTCAGCAGTATGGGATCCGTACCAGAGAGGGTCGATAGAAGAGAGAGAGAAGATCCAATGGAAAGCAGCGCACTTCGTTACAGGATCATTTAGTAATTGCGAAAGCGTTACGGAGATGATAGATAAACTCCAGTGGAAGACTCTGCAGGAGAGATGCTCAGTAGCTCGGTACGGGCTTTTGTTGAAGTTTCGAGAACATACCTTCACCGAGGAGTCAAGCAGTATATTGCTCCCTCCTACGTATATCTTGCGAAGAGACCATGAGGATAAAATCAGAGAGATTAGAGCTCACACAGAGGCATACCGACAATCCTTCTTTCCATGAACAGTATGAGACTGGAATAGAAGGGAGAACCGACAGAGGTACTCAAGGTACCCCCGCCACACACCGTCAAGTGGCTTGCAGAGTATGAATGTAGATGTAGAGTGTTAATCAGTCTCTTCATGATGATCATTAATTCTCCATTCATAAGTATGCAAGTTCTTAAAATGCGTATAGATCATCACTGTACTGAATTCTGCGAAGAAGACCATAAAAAGCACCCTTACAAAATCCAATTTCTGCAAGAATTAAAGACTCAGGATGACAGATGTAGGCCACAGTTCATTAATGAAGTTACTGAATGCCCTTCATTTAATGACATCTTGTTTTCTGACAAGGCTAATTTTCACCTGAACGGTCACATGAATAAGCAAAATTGCCGCTACTGGTGTGCAATGAATCCTTAACAGAAGCATGAGAAATCCCTTCATTTGGTAAAAGTTACTAACCAGGCTGCAATTTCGGCTCGAGAAATAACTGGCCTATACTTTTTCGAGGACAACAGCAGTCATACAGTTACAATGAATTCGGAACATTATGTGATGATGCTAAATGACTTTTTGGTTCCTGAATTGCAAAATTTTCTTAGTTGTAACCAAAGAATGTGGCTTCAGCAAGAAGGAGCCACAGCACCACATATATACTGCAAGTTCATGAAATTTTTCCCAGCAAACTGGTCTCCAGGAGTGGTGACATAAAGTGGACCCCATGCAGTCCAGTTTTGAGCCCCATGGATTTTTTTATTGTTGGGATATGTCAAATCTAAGGTGTTTGTCACTAACTCGACTTCTCTGGAGGAAGTGAAGGAAAATATCTATAGCGAAGTGTCAGCAACCCAGCGTCTATATGCCGAGCCATTATGCAAATTTTGTTCATCATTTAAATGAGTGCAATATCGTCATGCTAAATAAATAAACAAACATTTTGATCATACAGCTTGTACACTTCTTCACATATAAAAAAAACACTTAAACCAGAAATAATATCCTCTTTTGTTGTTTTTTCCTATTATATACTTCAATGTAAAGACTACACCTACATTCAGTCCTCATTTTTTGTTGCTGAATTTAGGCTCCAGAAGTATCTGCTCAACTAATACTCTATCAGAGGTCTAGAGAGCCATTTTTGCCTTTCAAAATAAAGATTTACACAAAATATTTTACATGGAGTGTACACTAACAGAAAAAATACCTATCTTTAGTTATCTTAACAGATATCTTGAAAGTTCTTACCTGCGTGGTAATACTGTGTCATAAATATAAACAATGGAATTTGTTTCACCAGCTACTCCAAGACCTTGCACATAGAGTACATTGTATTTAGTATTTATTCTCCAAATCTGCAAAATAGGGAAACTGAACATTAGTGCTTCACATCAAGCTACACAACATAAAATAAAATGATCTTCTCAGAAGAGATAAGAAACTGAATTCTACTCACAACTGAACACAATGCAGTATGAAAGAAATTAGTGTACTTAGAATATCTTACAACTAATTGTTAGACTCTTGAAACTAGGAAAACAATACACTGTTATTCTGAGGTGAAAATCCCTACTAAAGTGTAAAATTCGAAAAATATAAGCGAATAACCTTCCACATCTCTCCCCTTCCTTCTTCCTCTCCAACCTTATTTTTCTAAAAATGTAATAAAAACTTCTTTAATGTTGAGCAATACAGCAGACATTTGCTACCCAAATTAAGAGACGTTAGCACAGTATAAACCTGACAACAAAAACCATTTGATCCCAGTAATGTATGACATACAGGGTGTTTCAAAAATGACCGGTATATTTGAAACGGCAATAAAAACTAAACGAGCAGCGATAGAAATACACCGTTTGTTGCAATATGCTTGGGACAACAGTACATTTTCAGGCAGGCAAACTTTTGAAATTACAGTTGTTACAATTTTCAACAACAGATGGCGCTGCGATCTGGGAAACTCTATAGTACGATATTTTCCACATATCCACCATGCATAGCAATAATATGGCGTAGTCTCTGAATGAAATTACCCGAAACCTTTGACAACGTGTCTGGCGGAATGGCTTCACATGCAGATGAGATGTACTGCTTCAGCTGTTCAATTGTTTCTGGATTCTGGCGGTACATCTGGTCTTTCAAGTGTCCCCACAGAAAGAAGTCACAGGGGTTCATGTCTGGCGAATAGGGAGGCCAATCCACGCCGCCTCCTGTATGTTTCGGATAGCCCACAGCAATCATACGATCATCGAAATATTCATTCAGGAAATTAAAGACGTCGGCCGTGCGATGTGGCCGGGCACCATCTTGCATAAACCATGAGGTGTTCGCAGTGTCGTCTAAGGCAGTTTGTACCGCCACAAATTCACGAAGAATGTCCAGATAGCGTGATGCAGTAATCGTTTCGGATCTGAAAAATGGGCTAATGATTCCTTTGGAAGAAATGGCGGTCCAGACCAGTACTTTTTGAGGATGCAGGGACGATGGGACTGCAACATGGGGCTTTTCGGTTCCCCATATGCGCCAGTTCTGTTTATTGACGAAGCCGTCCAGGTAAAAATAAGCTTCGTCAGTAAACCAAATGCTGCCCACATGCATATCGCCGTCATCAATTCTGTGCACTATATCGTTAGCGAATGTCTCTCGTGCAGCAATGGTAGCGGCGCTGAGGGGTTGCCGCGTTTGAATTTTGTATGGATAGAGGTGTAAACTCTGGCGCATGAGACGATACGTGGACGTTGGCGTCATTTGGACCGTAGCTGCAACACGACGAACGGAAACCCGAGGCCGCTGTTGGATCACCTGCTGCACCAGCTGCGCGTTGCCCTCTGTGGTTGCCGTACGCGGTCGCCCTACCTTTCCAGCACGTTCATCCGTCACGTTCCCCGTCCGTTGAAATTTTTCAAACAGATCCTTTATTGTATCGCTTTTTGGTCCTTTGGTTACATTAAACCTCCGTTGAAAACTTCGGCTTGTTGCAACAACACTGTGTTCTAGGCGGTGGAATTCCAACACCAGAAAAATCCTCTGTTCTAAGGAATAAACCATGTTGTCTACAGCACACTTGCACGTTGTGAACAACACACGCTTACAGCAGAAAGACGACGTACAGAATGGCGCACCCACAGACTGCGTTGTCTTCTATATCTTTCACATCACTTGCAGCGCCATCTGTTGTTGAAAATTGTAACTACTGTAATTTCGAAAGTTTGTCCGCCTGAAAATGTACTGTTGTCCCAAGCATATTGCAACAAACGGTGTATTTCTATCGCTGCTCGTTTAGTTTTTATTGCCGTTTCAAATATACCGGTCATTTTTGAAACACCCTGTATTATGAGATAAGCCATTCAGTCAGGCCACAGCTCTCAGCAGAAATACATCTACAAAGTAACAAGATAAGCGTTTATCTTTTTCTGTCTTTTCCTTGTAGTATATTTATTAAATTTTGTGCATGTTGTTTAGTTTAAGAGGTTTACTCTCATGTTATTGTAAGGGTAATTCATTCAGTCTGTAGTGCAGTAGTTGCTAACTGAAAAGCCAACTACAAAGCTCATTAATGCATCAGCATCTATTGTTGACACATCAGGAGTTTAGCAAGTTGCATATCTGTGATTCTGACTGCTTTTATAGTTTACTTCCTCAGTTAGTCTTGCTAGGGTGGTGAAGATGTGTACATGCTGTGTGTGGACGCAGGAGGAACTGGCCACTGTTTGTGAACACCTGAATGCGCTTTCGGCTACAGTCAGTCACCTTCAGATTGCTGCCTCGGGATGTAGTGGTGGCGGAGAATCTAGCATCCCTTAGGCAGATAGTGTTAAGGGCTGGAAAGAAAGCCAATATGCTCTTGATATGTCTGCCAGGGGGACATCCAAGATGTGGAGGTGGCCCTGCCTGTGGCTATCGAGCGAGCAGAGTGCAGTCATATACAAGTTGTGGCTCATGTCAACACCAACGCCTGTTGCAAGGCTTCTGAGGCCATCCTCTGTTCATACAGGCAGCTGGCAGAGGTGGCTGCTGTACGTTGTACTGTGTATAACACCAACTCAAACCTAGTATGCAAAAGCTGTTTAAACCAGATTATTAGTAATGAACTGGGACGGAGCCAGATGACCCTGAGACTCAAGGAGCCAACACATCTGCCAGCTCACTATGGTTCAAGTAATTCAAGCAACTTACAGAGAACATGGGTGAGACTTCTTGGGCAACAACTGTCCATCTCTAGAGGGTGCTTACCCGGCTTCAGTACTGGGACAATAATGCTTTCTGGCCACTGCAATGGGAACTCTTCCTCGCTCCAGATGCATTTAAAGATGCCGGTAAGTGTTCTGATATTTGGTTGTGGTTGCGGTCTGGTCCTGGGGCTGTATCAGGACAGTGGGTGAGGACACTGATGAATTTCCACTCACTGAATGGAGCTCCAGGTGGTGTGTAATGAAACATAATTGCTTTTGGTCCGGCTGCTGTTATAGGACATGAAAGGCAAGTTGATAATACTCAGGACTGATGCTTGAGTATAGTGCAGAGCAAAATGTTCGTGACGGCGTCTGGGTCAGTGTAGATAGTGCAGCATTAAACATGGTAGTAGTGAGTTGTTTAATGAAGGAATGTGGCAACAGGGAGCTTGTTCTGGCTGCAGTGCACAGTGATGTGGAGGAGTGGATGGGAGTATGGCATCAAACAGAGGAAGTTACAGGCTGTGGAGAGGAGGGTGCTAGTTCAGTACAATTCAAATCTAGGGCATGGGTGGAGGTGTGTGTGACAAAGGGGTTAGTGGAAACTGAGTCCACAAGGATTACAGGATGGAAGGATGAGTTGCACAGACAGTTCTCATCAATATACTTTACAGGACCCAGTGTTGTGGGAAGGACTCAGATGGCACAGTTCTGCCACTGGCTGGTCAAACTCTGTTCTCAGCCACAGTTTAGAGGTGGCCACTCAATCAGTTAGGCAGGTTGTTGGTGGTCATGGCTATTTCAAATGCTATGCTTAAGTTACACCAAAGCTGGTATATGATATGATTGCTTTCTTACGTCACCCTGCCATGGGAATGGTATAGGATGAGCTGGATGGATGTATTAGACAGATATTGCATTTGGGTCTTCCACAGAGGTATTACCCTTGTGATAATGAGTTAGGAATCGGTGTAGCATAAGGATGGACCAGGATATGTCACAACGCATAGGCCCTACTTTGATGATCTCTTCCATCCACGACATCTACCAAAAACCTAGAAACTAAACTAACTCAAAACATTCTTGTCTGCTTTCTACTAACAACCTCAATCGTACAGAAGTTTCAGTCTCCAAAAGCCTCACCTGCAGCTCTGCACCCTAGTTCAATAGTGCTGCACCTTTCTCCTTCTCTTGACCCCTATTGAGGAAAACTTTCTTGCCAGCAATTCCTTCAACCAAAGCCAACCAGAACTGAATATTAAACTGGTCTCTACAAGTTCATACCTTCATCCAACCAAGAGCTTCCCCCAATCTCACCAAACCATCTTCTGGGAATCTTCTGGGGTTCCTTAGCTCCAACTTGGTCTCTCTTTCCTTTCTTACATCCTTTCCTAACAGAGCTATCAACAGAGAGAGAAAAAACAGTCAGCTACACACATAAGATAGACCCCAATTTAATCACCATCCCTATACACAAAGATCATCACCATCTGATGAACTGCAGTGATTACTTGACAGGCGTCTACCAAACCCTCTGACTCTTTTACCTACAAGTCCTGTCACAGACAACCCAGAAGTCCAGTACAACACCTCCAGTCCTATTCAAATCCTTAGTTCACTCTAGAATATCTCTGCCAGATCCACCTCCCTTACACCCACATTCTACGTGCTTCTCAACATCCATAAACCTAACCACCCTAGAAACCCCATTGTGGTTGGTTACTGTGCTCCAGCTGTTGCTGACCAACACCTCTAACCCATTGCCCTCAGCCAAGTTTACCATTGAAATATACAAACCAGTTCCTTTGCAGTCTGTCAACCACCCACACTCCTCTACCATCTGGATCCGTGCTTATCACTGTTGATCCTACCTCCTTATACACCCAACATCCTCCAGGCCCATAGCCTTGCTGGTATTGAAAAATATCTCCCCCAATGTCCTACCAACTCCAAACCCACCACCTCATTCCCTGTACAACTGACAAACTGCATCCTTGAGAATAACTGTGTCTCCTCTGAGAGGATAACACACACAAACAAATTTATGGTATGGCTATGGGTACTGGCATGGCACTACCCTACACTAACATTTATACATCATCTAGAGAAAACCCTCCATGCCAAACAAAATCTCAAATCCCTTGCCCAGTTTGCATTCACTGATAATGTTGACGCAAACAGCACAGGACGCAGTGTGGCATAAAGGTTAGCACTGTTAGCTGGCGTGCTGCAGGTGTCCCTTCAAACCTAACCACCAGCAAAAATTTGGTATTTACCAGTGTGACGCTGAAAATTTTTAGAAAATCAAACACAGATCAATTTTTTTTAAAAATTAAATGATTGTACTGTTTTCCAAAATACTCCTCTTTAACATCAACACTTTTTGCATTTGATGAAACCAGCCCTGAAAGCAATGATGCCACTCTTCCTGAGGTATTTCAGAAATCAGGTTTTTATAAAGTCCACTGTGTCATCTGATGTCAAAAAAGTGATTCCACTGGGTTCATCTTTTATTTTTGGAAACAAAATGAAATCACAAGGTGCTAGGCCATGGATGTATGATGGAGGGTCCATGATGCTCACCTTTGGATATCCTGATACTCAGTTGTATGCGGCAATGTGTTGGCAATGTGTTGTTGTGATGTACACTTATTATTCCTTTTGTGCATTTTTCATGAACACTTTCAAAAATTTGCAGTAAACAAGCTACTTGTGTACCAGTCAGCAGTACTAGCATGTCCGTCCTCTAATGCTACAGTAGCAGATGCATTTTAGAGAAAAAAACACTAGCAAATATCTTCTTACCTGCACTTTGAATTCGTTAGAATTTTGAAGGCTTAAATTGTGTCTGAAAGAGCCTTTGAGGCAACTGACTTTTCTTTTCAGGCTTGTAACAATAAATTACACTGGTGGAGATTCCTGAAAAAATTTTGGCCCTCATTCAGCAACACCTCCAACCAATTGCCCACAATCTACACTCCCATGTCAAAGACACCAACCACTTCCAACTGCAATTCTCCGCCAGCCCTACCCCTTTAACTCCTTGATCCCCACTCATCAATGTTGACGCCACATCCCTATACACCAATATCCCTCATGCCCATAATCTTATGGTTATTGAACACTATCTTTCCCAACATCCTTCAGGCTCCAAACACACTACCTCATTCCTCATACACCTTACTAATTTTATCCTAACCCACAACCACTTCTCCTTTGAAGGGAAGGTGTACACACAAATTCATGGCACAGCCATAGGAACCAGTATGACACCCTCCTATGTCAACTTTTTATGGGCCATCTAGAGGAGACCTTCCTAACCCTAACCTTCCAAAATGCCAAACCCCTACTCTGGTCCAGGTTCATTAATGATACATGAATGGACTGGATTCAGGACCAAGGCAGCTTATCTTTGATCATCCACAACCTCAACACCTTCTCTCCCATCCGATTCAAATGGTCCTCCTCAAAACAGCATGTCACCTTTCTAGAAGTTGACCTCCTCCTCTCTGATGGCACCATCTGCATTTCTTTCCACATTAAAACCCACCAACCATCAACAGCACCTGCATTTTGCAGCTGTCATCCCTTTCACACCAAAAAACCCCTCACATACAGCCTGGCCACCCGGGGACGGTGTATCTGCAGTGATAAAAACTCCCTAGCTCAGTATGTGGAGGGTCTCACCAAGTCCTTCACAGAAAGGCACTAACCCCCAGACTTAGTCCGAAAACAGATCTCCTGTGCCATTTTCCCTCACAACCCCAATCCCCCCACCACTCCTAAGAATCAGCCACAAAGGAGTGTCCCCTTCATCACCCAGTACCAACCTGGACTGGAACAACTGAACCACATACTTTGCCAGGGCTTTGATTACCTACCACCATGCCCTGAAATAAAGGGCATCCTACCTGAGCTACTTCCCACCCCTCCTAAAGTGGTGTTCCATCACCCAACCAACCTCCACAAAATTCTAGCCCATCCCCATGCCACTCCCAATCTCAACCCCTTGCCACAAGGATCATATACCTGTGGAAGACCCAAGAGCAAAACCTGCTCAATCTACCCATCCAGCACTTCCTATTCCAGTCCTGTCATAGACTTATCCTTCCCTATAAGGTGCCGGATACCTGTGAAAGCAGTCTTGTCATTTACCAGCTCTACTGCAATCATTGCTCAGCTTTTTATATTGGTATGACTACAAACCAGCTGTTCACCAAGATGAACAGCCACTGCCAAACTCTGGCCAAGAGCAAAGTAGATAACCCTGTGGCACAACATGCAGTTAAACATAACACACTTGAATTCAATGGCTGCTTCACTACCCAAGCCATCTGGATCCTTGGCATGAGGTGGGGAGGGGGGTCCTGTATTATCGGGTGGGGAATTGTAGGACTCCACTTGACAGGTCGGGGGTGCACTACACAAAGGAAACAGCTACTTGAGTAACATACTTGTGGAGCGCACGTTTTTTTTTAGGCTAGGTGGCAGGCTGACGTTCTCTGATGAACACTCTCCAGAGGGTTTGCAGATAGTGTGTCTGACTGCAATCGAAGTAAAAACACTTTGACAGTCAAAATTTTATCAATAAGCTGTCGAAGTACTCGTAACAAAGTTCCTGAATTTACTTCCCTCCAGGAAACTTCTCACACTCAAATTACTCATGGGACTGAGAGCTGGCTGAAACCCAAAGAGGAAAGCTCTGAGATAATTAATGATGCATGGAATATATGTTGAAAAGGCAGATTAGGTGCCATGGAAGGGAGGGGAGTAGGGGTGGGGGGTTTCATTGAATTTGACAAAAATGTTGTCTCTACTGAGGTCAAATTTGGGTGTGACAGTGGAGTTATCTGGTTATGTGTAACAGGTCTAGGAGAAATCAAATTAATTGTTGGATGTTTTTACTAAGTACCCAATTCTGCGGTGACAATTTTAGTTACTGACAGAAGGTCCCATGGTCAACAGTGTGAAAATACCCAGATACTGCAATATTATATGGAGGTGGCTTTAATATACCGAGTTTAGACTGGGGCACCTATGGTTTCATTGCAGGGGGCACAGACAGACAATCTTGTGAAGTCCTTTTGAACATGTTTTCCAAAAACTGTTCTCAGCAGCTAGTTCACAACGGAAATATTTCACACCTTGTAACTAGAAACAGGCATGACCTAATCGACAGGGATTAGTGACAGCGATGCCATCATAGCGACTTTGGTTACAAAAGTTAACAAATCAATAAAGAAGGCTAGGAGAGTATTTCTGCTGGAACGAGCAGATAGACAGTTGTTAGTATTCCACTTAGACAATGAAATGACATCATTTAGTTACAGTACATTGGAAGAAAAGGACTGCCTGCAAATCATACTCTGGAGAAGTATGTGCCAGCTATGTGGATTAAGGATGGAGAAGACCCACCTTGGTTTAACAATGAAATTCAAAAAAATGCTGAAAAAGCATCGACTGTTGCACTCTCGGTTCAAAAAAGAAGGCACAAATGACAACATGCAGAAGTTAATAGAAAGTCATGTATCTGTAAGAAGATCGATGCACCAAGCTTATAACTACCACAGCCATACCTTAGCGACAGATCTTGCCAAGAATCTGACAAAATTCTGGTCCTACGAAAAATCGTTTAATGGAGCTTCTATCCACCAACTCATTGATCAGTCTGGTGTAGCAGTAGAAAGTATCAAAAGTAAAGCTGAAGTTTTAAATTTTGCATTTGAAAAATTGTTCACACAGGAGACTCATACAAATGTACCACTGTTTGATCGTCACACAATCTCCTTTACGAAGGACACAGTAACAAGCATCACTGGTGCAAACAACTGAAAGGGTTAAAGCGAATACGTTGCCAGATCCTGATGGAATCCCAATTTGGTTTTACAAAGCATGCTCTACAACGCTGGCCCGTTATGTAGCCTGCATTTGTCGGGGAACCTCTCGCCCAGTGCTAAGTCCCAAGCGACAAGGAAAAAACACAGGTTACTCCTATATATACAAAGATAAGAAGGGTACAAGAATGGACCCACAAAATTACAGACCAATACTGTCATTATTCCATCCTGGATTTTCCATTGTTTGATTAGACAAATATCTTTAACATCGGTTTGCTTCAGAATCCTTGAACATACCCTCAGTTTGAATAAAATAAATTTCCTTGAGAGGGAAAAGCCTCTGTCCACATATCAACATGGTCCACATATCACTCATGCGAAATTCAGCTTACCCTCTTCTAATATGAGATCCTGCAAACCATGGATGAAGAGCAACAGGCGAATTCTATATTCTTTGGTTCAAATGGCTCTGAGCACTATGGGACTTAACTTCTGAGGTCATCAGTCCCCTAGAACTTAGAACTACTTAAACCTAACTAACCTAAGGACATCACACATATCCATGCCCGAGGCAGGATTCGAACCTGCGACCGTAGCGGTTGCGTGGTCCCAGACTGTAGCGCCTAGAACCGCTCGGCCAACCCGGCTGGCAGGAGATATATTCTTTGGTTTCTATAAAGCATTTGACATGGTGCCACACTATCAAATGTTAATGAAGACACAAGTAGATGGAATAGGTTCTCAGATATGTGAGTGGCTTGAAGATCATTAACACATACATATACCAACCAATGAAAAAAAATTGAAATGACAAACAATTGTGACTAATTAAAATAAGAAGAAAGGAAGAAGACTTATTAATACAATATGTTTGTATCAATGTCCGCCTCGGTTCAAAAGGAAACGAACAAATGATGACAGCTAAAGTTTAATAGAGATTCATGTGTCTGTAAAAATACCTCTGCAGTACGCAAACAACAACTACCACTGTCATACCACAGCAAAAGATCTGGCCCAGAACCCTAAGAGAATTTCAGTTCTTCATAAACCCACTAAGCAGATCAAAGGCTTCCATCCAATCACACTTTGACTAGTCTGGTGCCGCAGTAGAAGATAGCAAACAGAAAGCTGAAGTTTTAAATTTCATGTTTAAGAAATAGTTCACACAGGAGAATCATACAAACATGCTATATTTTGACCATCGAACAGACTCTAGTATGGATGGCATAGCAATAGGCATCCCTGGTGTACAGAAACAACTGGAAGCGTTGAAAACACATTATTCACCAGGTAAATATGAAATCCTGATTCAGTTTTACAAAGAGTACTCTAGAGCATTGAACCCTTCTTTGCTTACATTTATCATGAATCTCTCACCCAGCACAAAGTTTGAAGCGATTAAAAAAAAGTGCAGGTGACACCCGTATATAAAGAGGGTAAAAGAATAGAACTGCAAAATTATGGACGGATATCCTTAACATTGGTTTGCTATGGAATTCTTGAAAATACTCTGACTTTGAATATAATAAATTTCCTTGAGACCGAAAATCTTTCCATGAGTTAGCACGGGGGTAGAAAGCATCGTCTTGTGAAACTCAACTTGCTCTTGTGTCACATGGTATACTACGAACATAGATGAAGGGCATAAGGCAGATTCCATATTTCTAGATTTCTGAAAAGCATCTGACATAGTGCTACACTCTCAACTGTTAACAAAGATATGAGCATATTCTACTGCCACCACCGTACATTTTGTAAAGGCCCATGATGGTAAGATTAGGGAGACTAGGGCTTGTATGGAGGCGATAGACAGCCATTTTTCTCTCACTCTACTTGGGAGTCGGACAGGTAAGGAAATAACCAGTAGTGGTACCCTTCGCCATGCACCATACAGTGACTTGTGGAATATTTACGTATATGTAGAGGTAGATTCCATCCCCGCTAGCCCAGGCACCAACCCCATTTCCACCCCTGCCCCATCCCCCTTTACTTCAGTCACACCCTCCTCTCTGCAGTCTATGTCCTATAACGTTCTATTTACCACTCTCAATTCACATCTCCACCTCACTGTGTACTGTGCATAGCTCCCCTTGCCTACAGACACAAGCAACTCTTCGGTGGCAAATTCCTATCCTGTGTGCCTTCTGCCTCTCTCTCCAAGCCATCAGCAATTCTTCCCCAACCCTCCTCCCACTCCTGGCTCCTTGCCCAATCCACTCATAACAACCCCTTACCCCATTCTAGCTGCAGTTCTGGCTCAATATCGTAAGGTGGAACATTGTAGTTGAGCAGCTGTATGTATATTTCATTAGCTGTGAAGAAGAAGTATTTGTCCAAAAGCTAGCAAAGTCTTCTATACTTGCCTGCCAACAACTTAGTGATAAAGTGGTTTGTTACCTTTACTCCTTCCATCATTTATAGTCCACTACGTATTTTCCATTACAATATTCATGTATTTTCTGCACTTGGTATGCCTGAAGAGTTACATCATTGAAAACTTTGCAATATTTCTAGTCTCATTTATGTGCCTTTCAACTGATTAACACCTCAACTAAACTGAGTTGTTTTCCTTACTCAATCTGTTGTTTACACAAAGCTCACATGTGGTAACTCTTGTGAATAGTGCATTTTTCACGCAGTGGTGCAAATATTCTCATTTGAGGAATGTTTACTTGCTATGAAATGGAGCTCTTAACACAACTGACATTCTCTCTCACTGGAAAACAACACGGAAACCTACAGTTTGATTTTGGGAATTTGTTTATTCGTTTACAACCCTCTGCGCCCTTAGTACAACCCCCCTGCTCCAGAATTTTGCCAGAAGTCTTTGAGGAGCTCTACAAATGTGAGAACACTTGTGTGCTACCATTGCCCTGGCCTTTCAATGTCACATGACTATAACTCCAACATTATTAAACACACATGGACCACTATCACGTAAATGGAGTGAGCTCGTTAGAAGATCAAATGAATTACACAACAATTTACATGAGATATCTGTGTGCTACAAAACATGGCAACTGGTCCTGAATAATAACAAGTGTGAAGCCCCCACATGAGCACTACGAAAATTATGTAAAATTTCAGTTACATGATAAATCTTACAAATTTAAAGGTCATCATTTCAACTAAATACCTAGGGATTATAATTATGAACAAATTAACCTGAAACTGTCAAACAGAAAATGTTTTGGGGAAAGTGAATTAAAAGCTTTGTTTTATTGGCAGAATATGCACAAATCTACTAAAGAGACTGCCTACACTACAACTGTCCATCCTCTTCCGGAGTACTGGTGCATGGTACGGGATCATTACAAGATAGGGTTGACGGAGGGACAGTGAAAAAGTTCAAAAAGGGACATCTTGTTTTATATTATGACAGAATAGGTGAGAATGTGTCACAGATATGATAAGTGACTTGGAGTGGCACTCATTAAAACAAAGGCATTTTTCGTTGCTATGATGTCTTTTCACAAAATTTCAATCACTAACTTTCTCCTCCAAATGCAGAAATATTTTGCCAACTCCCACCTACATAGGTAGGAATGATGTGATAAAAAATGAAAGGAATCAAAGCTTGCACAGAAAGATAAAAAATGAAAGGAATCAAAGCTTGCACAGAAAGATTTAAAAGTTCATTTTCCCCATATTTTATCTAAGAGTGGAACATCTGAGAAATATTTTGAGAGTGGTTTTACGAACCCTTTGTCAAGCACTTACAAAAGTGTGAATTGTACAGTAGTCATGTAGATGTAAATGAAGATCAAATGAGATGATCATGCTTTGGATCTCTGAGTTGCGCACAATAGTCAAGTGATCACGGGTCGGAATGGCTCCCAAACTTTGTGTCTCATGGAGTCAATGCTACATTGTGTCGCTATAAACAGGACAAAATGGGGTGCTACAAATTGCTAGGTAGATGTCTCTAATACCGCTGCTCATGAGTGTACAGTGTCTTATCATTGATTATATTTTTATTATGGTTTTGGATTTATTACCTACCTTAAGGCCTCTTAATATTCTGTAGCGGTTACCCATATGGCCTGGCATTTTTGTGCCTGGCCAAACTCTTCCTTTCTCTCCACCACCACCAATATTACCAGGACGCCGATGTGTTTTGGTGACACCATGAGAGGCTGGGCCACCTTTGAACCCCCAGCGTTTAACCACACCTTGAAAGTCTCGATCAATGCTAGAAAATCGTACAATTTATGAAATTACTGGACCATATACATTAATGACAGAACTCCAAGTAATACCGCAGTACTTACGTTTTACCACGAACATCTACAACATCCCCAACTCGGAAATGGGATGCATATAACGGGGTTCCAGGCTGAATTACTGCTTCAGGTGACACCATGAACCGTCCTAATGTCTTCTTAGGCATAACTCCAGAGTCTTTGAATAATCCACAATATTCCTTTGTGAACTATAAGTGAAGGCAGATATAAAACATCAACAATTATAACAAATAGTGTTGCAGAAGATAAAGAGATAGTATGGAGAACTAGCATTGTAACATAATGAGCACAAACATATAATTACAGAACGCTGGAAAAATGAAGCAAGTCTAAGTTCTGTCAATGTTAAGATCATTAGGGGTAGAGCACAAGATGGGGTGGGAAGTGAACTGCAGGAAACTGGTTTGGTAGCATTGAAGGAACAATCCTGACTTTCGCTTGAAATGATATAAGGGAACTAAGGAAAATTTAAATAATGATGTCTAAATTGTTGTTTGAACTCTTTCACATGCGAGGCCAGTGCCTCAACCATTTCACAGCCTTGCCCAGTACTGAAGCTGGATTTGGTGGATCCAGAACACGATGGAACTTCTATGTTTGTTAAATGACAAAGGTCTGACCTTGAAGAATATAAAAATGTAACGAGAAACAGTCCAAATGTTCCAAAATATTCACTGCATATTGATTTTAAATGAGGTTATGCTTTTACTAGTCAAACAAACAGAGTTATATAAAGATTGATGCTTTCTCGTTGGATTTAATTGAGGAAATATTCTTGGGTTATCAGCTGAGTTTAGGTGTCATTGTGTTGCAATGTTTTGATAAGTTTCCTTATGGTAACCTTCAGACGAAGTGTCAGCTTCAGGTCCAGTTCATTCCTTTATAACTGCTTGACAGTATACTCTCAACATGTGGACTAATCGCGTGAATTTGGAAGAGATGTCATGGTCAGTGGTACTGGAGGATGGGGTGCTTATCAGACTGGAGGGGTATGCAGGCCTCGTGTTACAGTAGAACTGCGTGTCTATTCTGCATTTTAGCTAATGTAACATCCCATGTGGACCTATGCTGGCCAAGGCAAAAGTTCCTCACATGCTCCGAACAGCACTGTGAGATGCGATGTACTACATACCACACTTACAAGCAATGCTATAGAGATACCAGCAATCCAAAGCCCTAGTTGGCCTTCCTGTAACACAAGCTTGTTCTTGATTTCACCCATTGAGTGAAAAGTGATTTTTTATGTTTTTTTTCCTCTCTGTTATTTAGTGGGCAGCACTGCACATGGAAGGGAAGCTATATGCTTGGATTCTTCTTCTGAATCAATTTCTTTCTTCTTCTGGCTTGGGTACACCATTCATTTTATTTGTCTCTGAGTAGACATTCTTGCAAAAAGTTTGATGCAGATGCTGTAACTTAGTAGACGGACTTTCCTTATTGTATGTGGCTCACAATCTTTGCACCTGGATGCTGATCACAGATTTGCATTGCAGTGGATGGTGGCAGCTATTGGCATTTATGTACAGGTGTGTCTTCTTCCTGCAAAAGGAGTGTTGCAGCATGCAATCAGGGTTTTCATTATCAGAATGTCCCGATTTCTTCCACCTCCATGGTGAACTTGACACTGTCATGTATGTCGTTAAGGCAGTGTAGGGATTTTTGTAGGTTTCCTTCACTATACAGCAGAACTATACACATGTCTTCCATTCATAGGTTAGTGACACTTGGCACTAGAGGGGATACCACGATGACTCCATATTTCTGTTTATAGAATTTCCTACTGCTTTGGAAGCAGGTGGTGAAAGTGTGTTGAACCAGTATTGTTGTTGAAGTGACTCACTAGTAGTACCCTGGAATCTTCTATCAGACCCATATGAAGAGAAGAGAGATATGTCATTGAAGCTGTCCAGCAGTCCACTCCCCCCCCCCCCCGCCCCCCCAAAACAACAACAACAACAACTCTTCTGGAGGCGCACGATGGCCTACTTGTTGGGCCCTTGGAGACATGAACCCAACACTTTGCCTGAGGATGACAAGCAGCAAACTCATAAAAATGTTAAATGTTGTGACAACCTGATGCCACAATTCAGCTGATAATCTGTGAAATTTCATCAATAGTGGTTATGCCTAATTTATTTCAATCAAATCTGAATATGCAGCAAACATCAAAGGCATTACACCATGTGAAAAAATACCCTTTGTCATTTAATTTCTTCTTACAAGGAAACATCACCAACTTGACCTCATATTTTAAGGAGAAAAATACTGCCTTGCAAGGTATTGGGCCAAACAATCAATCCTGAGTGAAAATTTGGGCCATAATTCTGCCAGTTATAACTTTCTGACAGTACAGTTTTTAAACTTCTGCACGCACTGAATGTTTTGTTGAAGGCAAGTGAGGGAAAGGTGGACACATATGTCAACATCTTTTGATATTTTGTTTAAGAACACGTTATTTTGTGCAAAAAGTAGTAAGTAATATAAATATGTTATATGATAACATCACGTAAGTACATGTACAATATTAGTTTAACAGTATTCTCTTATTGACATTCTGCAGATTTATATATGCCTGAAATCAAAATGAATAAACCTAAGCAGATGAAGAATTATTACAATACGAAGTTTATGATTTTCAATTAACAAGTTAATTGTATCATTCATGAGGATGAATAGTGCACCTCCTGCAAATGTATTTTACTTTAACAGTGCCAACTAGAAACTTCAAAAACAATAATGCAGAACAGCGATGTTGATAGTTAAATAATGCTACGCTATTTCTTCAGTGACACACTCATTTTTTTTTTTTTTTTTTTTTTTTTTTTTTTCATTCATTTGTGCTGAAGCAGCAAATCGTAACTTAAAAATGTTCAAAGCAAAGAAATGTCTGGCACCTGCTTCAGGTTAGAGATTGTGCACTTTGACCCAAAGAACAAAGCATATTACCAAAACTAAAACAGAAATCCACAAATCTCTTATTCACTCCATTGTATTGTACTTTGTGTTTGAGCATTAAGTGGCTGCAGTGGGCTGACGCGAGTGACAAACAGCCAGTGTGCACAAAAGTTTAAAATACGTATGTTCAGAAGGTCAGAACTGCATACTATTAGAACTGTAGTCCAATTTTCACATGGAGTTGATTGCTGGGGCTGATATCTTAGCATGCTTTCTCCCTGCTTAAAATATGAGGCCAAGTTAGTGATGTCTCCTTGTCAGGCATTTTCTGAACTGATTCATAGTACTCAAAAGAAATTTTGGCCACGTAGGGTAGCATATGTGTAGTGACATCAACTCCTCCTCGCAGTATGCCTTCACAGACAGGTATTACCCGCAGACCTAGTCAGCAAACAGATTTCCCACACTGTTTCCTCACACACCATAAATCCTCCCACCACCCTGAAAGCCAGCTACAAAAGAGTGCCCCTTCGTCATCCAGTACCACCCTGGACTGGAACAAGTGAACAATATCCTTCGTTAAGGCTTTCATTATCTATCATGCTGCCCTGTAATGAGGGGCATGCTACCAAAGATCCTTCCCAACTTTCCTGAAGTGGTGTTCTGTTACCCAAACAACCTCAACGATATCCTAGTCAATCCCAATTCCACTCCCAATCCCAACCCTTGTGGAGGACCCAGGTGCAAGACCTGTCTAAATCCACCCACCTAGCACTTCCTACTCCAGTCCTGTCACAGGTTCATCTCCCCATCAAAGGCCAGACCACCTGTGAAAGCAGCCATGTTGTATATCAGCCCTGTTGCACCCGATGAACAGCTTTTTATTTGGTATGACTACCAACCAGCTGTCCACCACAATGAATGGCCATTGCCAAATGGTAGCCAAGAGCAAAGTAGACCACTCTGTGACACTACAGCAACTGAACATAACATGCTTGATTCAAATGGCTGCCTCAAAACCTGGGACACCCGGAAAGCAAGGAGGAAACTACAGCTGAAATTTTTCCCAAGGGCATGCAGCTTTACTTTATGGTTAAATGATGGTGGCATCCTCTTAGGCAAAATATTCCGGATGTAAAATAGTCCCCCATTTGGATCTCCGGCCAGGGGCTACTCAGGAGGATGTCATTATCAGGTGAAAGAAAACTGGTGTTCTATGGATTGCAGTGTGGAAAGTCAGATCCCTTAACCGGGTAAGTGGGTTAGAAAATTTAAAAAGGGAAATGGACAGGTTAAAGTTAGATATAGTGGAAATTAGTGAATTTTGGTGGCAGGAGGAACAAGACTTCTGGTCAGGTGAATCCAGGGTTATAAATACAAAATCAAACAGAGGTAATGCAGGAGTAGGTTCAGTAAAGAATAAAAAAAGTAGGAGCACGGGTAAGCTACTATGAACAGCATAGTGAATGCATTATTGTAGCCAAGATAGACATGAAGCCCACGCCTACCACAGTCGTACAAGTTTACATGCCAACTAACTCTGCAGACAAGGAAGAGATTGAAGAAATGTGTGATGAGATAAAAGAAATCATGCAGATAATGAAGGGAGACGAAAATTTAATAGTCACGGGGGACTGGAATTTGATAGTACAAAAAGGAAGAGAAGAAAATGTTGTTGGTCAATATGGAATTGGGGTAAGGAATCAAAGAGGAAGCTGCCTGGTAGAATTTTCCACAGAGCATAACTTAATCATAGCTAACACTTGGTTTAAAAATCATGAAAGAAGGTAATATAAGTGGAAGAGACCTGGAGACACTGGAATGTTTCAGATAGATTATATAATGGTAAGACAGAGATTTAGGAATCAGGTTTTAAATTGTAAGACATTTCCAGGAGCAGATGTGGACTATGACCACAAACTATTGGTTATGAACTGTAGATGAAGAAACTGCAAAAGGGTGGGAATTTAAGGAGATGGGATCTGGATAAACTGAAAGAACCAGACATTGTAGAGAGTTTGAGAGAGGGCATTAGGGAACAATTGACAAGAACGGGGAAAAGAAATACAGCAGAAGAAGAATGGGTAGCTTTGAGAGATGAAATAGTAAAGGCAGCAGAGGATCAAGTAGGTAAAAAGACGAGGGCTAATAGAAATCCTTGGGTGACATAAGAGATATTGAATTTAATTGATGAAAGGAGAAACTATAAAAATTCAATAAATGAAGTAGGCAAAAAGGAATACAAAGATCTCAAAAATGAGATAGACGGGAAGTGCAAAAAGCAGGGATGGCTAGAGGACAAATTTAAGGATGTAGAGGCATATATCACTAGGGATGAAATAGTTACTGCCAACAGGAAATTTTAGAGGAAGGCAATGGCAAACCACCTCCGCTAGGACCTTGCCTAGTCGGTGTTGCGGGTCTCCTGCATCATTCCCTACGCTCCTCGGAGTATGGGCCCTCATCAATAGGAAATTAAAGAGACCTTTGAAGAAAAGAGAACCACTTGTATGAATATCAAGAGCTCAGATGAAAAACCAGTTCTAAACAAAGGGAAGGCAGAAAGGTGGAAGGAGTATGTAGAGGGTCTATACAAGGGTGATGTACTTGAGGGTAATATTATGGAAATGGAAGAGGACATAGATGAAGATGAAATGAGAGATATGATACTGCGTGAAGAATTTGATAGAGCTGTGAAAGACCTAAGTCGAAATAAGGCCCCGGGAGTAGACAACATTCCACTAGAACTACTGATAGACTTGGGAGAGCCAGTCCTGACAAAACTCTACCATCTGGTGAGCAAGATGTATGAGACAGGCGAAAAACCCTCAGACTTCAAGAAGAAAGTAATAATTCCAATCCCAAATAAAGCAGGTGCTGACAGGTTTGAAAATTACCTAACTATCAGTTAAATAAGTCACGGCTGCAAAATACTAACATGAATTCTTTACAGACGAATGGAAAAGCTGGTAGAAGCTGACCTTGGGGAGAATCAGTTTGGATTCCTTAGAAATGTCGGAACAAGTGAGGTGATACTGAACCTATGACTTACCTTAGAAGATACATTAAGGAAAGGCAAACCTATGTTTCTAGTATTTATAGACTTGGAGAAGGCTTTTGACAATGTTGACTGGAATACTCTCTTTCAAATTCTGAAGGTGGCAGGGGTCAAATACAGGGAGTGAAAGGCTATTTACAATTTGCACAGAAACAAGATGGCAGTTATGAGAGTCGAGGGGCATGAAAGGGAAGCAGTGGTTGGGAAGGGTGTGAGACAGGGTTGCAGCCTATCCCTGATGTTATTCAATCTGTATACTGAGCAACCAGTAAAGGAAACAAAGCAAAATTTGGAGTAGGAATTAAAATCATGGAGAAGAAAAAGAATTTGAGGTTTGCTGAAGACACTATAATTCTGTCAGAGACAGCAAAGGACCTAGAAGAGCAGTTGACAGAACTGACAGTGTCTTTCAAGGAGGATACAAGATGAACATCAACAAAAGCAAAACAAGGATAACGGAATGTAGTCAAATTAAATCAGGTGATGCTGAGGGAAATAGATTAGGAAATGAGACACTTAAAGTAGTAGATGGGTTTTACTATTTGGGGAGCAAAATAACTGATGATGGTCGAAGTAGAGAGGATAGAAAATGTAGACTGGAAATGGCAAGGAAAGCATTTTTGAAGAAGAGAAATTTGTTAACATTGGGAATACATTTAAGTGTCAGAAAGTCTTTTCTGAAAGTATTTGTATGGAGTACAGCCATGTATGGAAGTGAAACATGGACAATAAAGTTTAGACAAGAAGAGAATAGAAGCTTTCGAAATGCAGTGCTACAGAAGAATGCTGAAGATTAGATGGGTAGATCACGTAACTAATGAGGAGGTACTGAATAGAATTGGGGAGAAGACGAATTTGTGGCACAACTTGACTAGAAGAAGGGATCAGTTGGTAGGACGTGTTCTGAGGCATCGGATCACCAATTTAGTATTGAAGGGAAGTGTGGAGGGTAAAAAGAGGGAGACCAAGAGATGAATACACTAAGCAGATTCAGAAGGATGCAGGTAGCAGTAGTTATTTGGAGATGAAGAAGCTTGTGCAGGATAGAGCAGCATGGAGGCTGTATCAAACCAGCCTCTGGACTGAAGACCACAACAACAACAAGAAAAGGTGTATGTTTTAAAGTATCTTTACAAAAATACAAAGATTTAAATACTGTAAGGATAAAGTAGCACTAGCAGCAAATGTTGAGGCATATTATTACAGGTATACTGTAGTTGCAATTGAGACGCAAATATCTGTCATAACAATAAGATGCTACATGCAAATGCAACGGCACATTCCTTCCACTATAACACAGTTATAATTACATTTGTGATGCTGATCAAGACAAAACAATGAAGTGTGTACATGGAAAGCACATTAATTTTCCCAATAAGATAATTGTTACTAGCTTTATAAAGAGTCGCAATTAAACAGCTGCATCACAAAGAGTTTATTACTAGTAAAAAAAGGACTTCAAAATGATACAAACCTTACATATGAAACACGACAAGTAGCTATGCTTAAACCAAGATCATTTGTACAAGTCTGTGGATATTTGGCAATACATACCTCTCTAGAGGTGTGGTACTTATTCCTACTTCTTCTTACGTACAAATGATACATGCAATTGAAAACTATGAAGTAAAGTTATCATAGGTAAGTGCACAGTGGGAGCATTATTTTGTCTCTGTGTGCCAAGTCATGCTGAAGGACGACGCCCGGTTTCAAGATGGAACCTTGTTTGCAGTAACTTTGTATGAGGATATACCTGCTTGGACACGAATATATAAGCTCCTGGAATCAGTGGCATAGTTTGAAGAGGCACAGAAATCCTAATAAAATTTACATAAATTTGATAATGGTTATTACACAGTGTTAAGAGACAGATGATCTTTTTAAAAATATTCATCCCATCTTGAGACTCCATAATGGGACATTATGATTGGTAATGATCTGTCAAGTTCAATGATGGACCTGTTTGATGTTAATATATAGCTGATTAATATGAATGGACTTCTGACATTCTTAAAGAAGTTAGAAACATGTTATTGAGTTTCTTAACAGCCACATCAACACAGGAGGTGAAAGAGTAACTGTGTCGGCCCTTTGGTGCGCTCCAGTGAGCCGCCAAAGAAAGAGCATTATTTAAGTAATTGCAAACAAGTGCTCGGGCTATTCTTTATGCCGCATCACTGTTGTCCAGTTGATGTGTTCAGTATTATGCACGACCTGTATCTTATGTGTTGCTCTATAAAGTACTATGTTCCATACATTGCATCTGTTATTGTTATGACAAACTTGGCGACAAGTTAGGGTTACGTTTTCCCTGTGTGTTAATGTCAGTGCTAAGTCACCTGACAAACACTTGATAGAAGAAATACTCTGTCTCATTGCCCAGCAGCCATCTTTCGTGAAACAGCACCAGCCTCTCGCCACCACTCTCAATCAAGTAGCACCTGAGTGTTTGTGGCAGGTTACTTTCCCACCAGTGCAACTGTTGACCTTTCGGCGTATGATGAATTAACTGAAGAGTGGGACTCCTATGAGACATGGTTACTCCGACCATTTCAGATTTTTCATGTGGGCGATAGAAATATGTGTAGGACTTTCTTTCCTGGCTTTTGTTGTGCATGTATCTGTTGTTTTGCCAACTTGTGTCTTTGCAAGAAACGGCCAGCTTTGATGGCATTTGCAAGCTCCTCTCAAACTATTACTATGACAGAATGCATTTCATTGTGATGTGTGCATAATTTTACTGTTGCCAGAAATGCCCACACCAGTCTGGAATGCAGAATTACAAAAGTTGAGTTGTCGTAAATTTGTCATTAGCACCCATCACAAATCCTACAATTATCACAGGGTGCATGATATTATTCAACTGGCCCCAGACTGGAAATTCCACAAAAAACTTCAATGTGAGAATCTGATGCTTAAGGGACGTGCTCCATATAGTAAAGTCCTCTGAAGTGTCACAGGCTGTGGACGATCACATTGTTGAGCGGGGGGATCTATCAGAAGTTGCTCAGTCAACCTCCATTGGGCACGCTGCAAGTGTTCACGATCTGCTGCAGCAGTACAACCTTCAATCTAGCGTTGCACGGGACAGTGTCGATTACGGCCACAACAGCAACAGCTGCGTCACAGCCCCCTTCCGTCTTGCTAGTACTGCTTTGCCCAACACGATCGTGTTGGGCAGTTTGCAACATGTGTGTAACTCCACTTCAAATGTGGCAGACACAGTAGTACCGATAGACACAAACTGTATCTCTATGAAGACTGTTCCCCAAAAAAATTGTTTATTGACTTGCGTGGACTTGGGCTCCCTCCCCCACCCCCCTCACACACACACACAGATTTCATGGAAGTTGGTTACCTACAGTAAACAGCAGATTCTGATCCAAGGTAAGTTCTTCGTTCCTGTGTCTTACATATCTGTTGTTCCCCTCTCACTTTCCACGTTGTGGATCATTCCTTCCACAGATCTAGTCAGATTAGATGCATTTAAAGCTTTCCATTACTTCATTGCCAATGAGGTAAATATAGTGTCAGATCAAGTTCCATATCAGCAACTGTAATCCCCATGCTCTGAGTTTTCATCTCAGTTTTCCCCTGGGCTAGGTTGTGCTGCCAGGTTTCAGGTCCACATTACCATGAAAGAGTTGGACTGCGCTCATGTTTTTTGGGTGCAACAGGTGCCAGTTGCTTTCCATGACTGTCAAAGCCAAATTAGACCATTTGACGTTGCTTGATGTCATTTGGCCTGTTTCATCCAGTGAATGGGCTATACCACAGGCCATTGTTAAGAAGCTGATGGGTAAGCTACCCCTCTGCAGCAACTTCAGTGTCAAGATTAATGCACATTCCATGAAGGATACATACCCCTTGCCCTGTCCTGATGAGATGCTCGCAAAATTGTCCGGTGCCCACTATGTTTCCAAAACTGATCTGTCAGAAGTGTACCTCCAACTCCTCTTGGATGAGGCCACTAGGCGCCTTGTCATGGTCAATACGATTTTCGGCCCACACCAATATCAACACCTGCCTTTTGGCGCCACTAGGGCACCTGCAATTTTTCAGTGTTTTTTAGAAGAGCTGACAGCCTCTGTAACCAGCTGCATCAATTACCTCGATGATACTGTTTTGGGTTTTCCATTGAAAACCACCTCAGCAACCTCCGATCATTGTTTTCTGTTTTGCAGTCTGTGGGTCTCAAGAGCAATCTTGCCAAATCACAATTTTTTCATCTGTCAACTGAGTATTTAGGTGTTTTGAGGTTTCTCACACAGGGGTCAAGCAACCAGGGATGAAACTGTTGCGTCACTGTGTTAACACAATTGCGGCTTTGAGGCAGCCAACTTCCGTTAAGGAACAGCAGATGTTTCTAAGTAAAGTTGCGTACTAATGAAAGCTTTTGCCGGACACATCTGTCATTGCTCAGCCACTTGAGACTTAGCATTTGTTTTGCTTACACCTAAGCTTCAATCTGTCCCATGCCTGGCTGCTTTTCAGCCGGGCCAGCAACCCCTGTTGGCTACGGATGCCTCTCAGCATGGTCTTGGCGCAGCGTTGGCCCACAAATACAAGGACGAGTCTGAACGACTCACTGTTTACGCTTCTACAACTTTAACTCCCACTCAGTAGTGGTATTCTCAGATTGAAAAGGAGGCTTCATCAATTGTGTTCATCCTCAAGAAATTTCACATGTTTCTGAGTGGTTCTAAGTTCTATTTAATCACTGATCACAAGCCATTGGTTGTTCTTTTTAACTCTTCAGCTTTTGTGCTGGACAAGGCAGTGCATTGTTTCCAGCGGTGGACTCTCTTCCTCTACCATTTTCCTTATCAGCTCCTTTACCAACCGATGGCGCAACATGACAAGGGTGATGACTTATTTCACATTCTGATCGGGCTGGACCCGATGTTCGATTAGGATGAGTTGCTTTGCTTCAGTTTAGATATAGAGAACCAGGATGTGTTCAACAATCTTCCCATTGCTAGTGCTACGATAACATCGGCTGTTGCCATGGATCCTGTACGTAGTTGGGTCCTGTCTTTTGTGCAGCACAGGTAGTCGGAAAAACGCCCAGGTTATGCCTCAGATCCCTTGCATAATTACTTCTCCCTCCAGCACTGTCTGACGTAGTTCTTTTGTTAGCTATGGAGGCTGCTGGGCTTGGGCTGTAATTCCTGCTTCCTTACACCATAATGTACTGTGGCTTCTGCATGTAGGTCACTGAGGGCATCTCGCATCAAAGCTTTGGCCCACTGGCATGTGTATTTTCTGGGCATAGATGGGGACATTACACGGCTTATCTTCACTTGCTCTCACTGTTCAGCAAGAGGCAGCCCCGCGGTCATCTTTTTCTGCTGGGCAGACGTCACAGCACCCATGAGAGTGTTTACATGACGATTTTGCTGAGCCTTTCCTAAATCAGTATTGGCTCATTGTAGTGGGCACCTTTTCCAAGTTTCCCTATATGGCGCGCTGTCCACCACATCCGTGGCAGCAACTATTTTGGCCCCATCTAAGATTTTTGCAATTGAGGAACTTCTGCATATGGTGGTTATCAATTACGGCTTCCAGTTTGTTACTCGAGAATTTGCATCTTCTTATCATGCTACTCACTGTTGCCTGCCTGTCACATGCTGCAGTAGCCACCATCATTGGGTTGTTGAAATGGATGTCACGCTATCTCACAGCTGCCCTGTTTCATTCTTAATATAATGATGAAGTGGAATACATGGTTTGGATGTTTAAAACTCAGATGTGAAAGCATGTATTTTGCAGATCTCCCAACGTTGTTTTAGACTGTTTTTCTGAGTTCATACCATTTCACTCCATCAACGGACAAGAGCCTGGCGGAGCTGCTATATGGATGCTTGGTTGGTTTGTGGCAGCTGAAGGGACCAGACTACAAAGGCCATCGGTCCCTTTTTCCACAATCATGAAACACTCACAAGGAACAAAAACAAGCAACGGAGATGACAAGTAATGACACATAACAAGAAAGAAATAGACAAAGACCAGAAAAGAGGAATTAAAAACACACAGAGTGTTACAGTGGTTGGCCAACCACGGAAACAAGAAAAGGAAAAGCCAACCACCAAGAGATACACTAAAAAGCCCAATCTAAAACCGTAGGCCAAAGGCCAGATTCAACACAAAAGAAAGAGAAACCCTCAGATCAAGCGATAAAAGCCCCCTGCACGAATAAAACTCAAAACTAATCCTTCCATGGCAGTGTCATCCGTTAAAAGTGCAGGGAGCATATCAGGCAGTGCAAACGTCTGCCTGAGCACAGTTAAAAGTGGACAGTGCAACAAAATGTGGACCACTGTCAATGCTGAACCGCAGTGACAGAGGGGTGGGTCCTCTCGGCATAATAAGCCAGCGGCAAAAATGGTACGAAAGTGGTGGCGGAGGGCCTCAGCAGGGACCGAGTCCTTCGGGCCCTGAGGCAAATCCAGTCTAAGGCATGGGCGGGGCACACACCATGGGTGTATACGTATATGGGCCCGGAAAAGAGGTGGGAGAGGGAAAAACTCAAGCCAAGAGATAAGAGTCTGGACGCGAATCGTGATCATACACCCTGACTGGGCCTGTCATTCTGGAAGATGGACGACTGAGTTGGGGGACAGGAGACGGTAATTTGGATGCCCTGACAGGCTACAAAGATGTGCAGCATAAGTGGCCAGTAGTCGCTGGTGCCGGATCCGCAATGGAGGGACACCAGCCTCCACAAGTAGGCTGTTTACAGGGGTTGTGTGGAAAGCTCCAATTGCGAGTCAGATCCCACAGTGAAGCAACCGCAACGCGGAAGGTGACACCAAACCGTAAGCCAGGCTCAGACGGGACTGAATCAACACCTGATACAGTTGTAGGAGGGTAGACCGATCAGCACCCCAGATGGTGTGACTCAAGCAACAACGAGCGTTAAGATGGCGTCACAATGTTTGTTTAAGCTGCTGAATATGAGGGAGCCAAGTCAACTAGGCATCAAAAAGCAAGCCCAAAAACCGATGTGCCTCCACCACAGCAAGAGGTTCGCCGTCAATGTGTGGAGGCACCATTATTTAAAAGAGAAAGGTCGAGCTGTGACAACACTTGTTCAATGACAGTGCCTCAGCCATTGCCACCAATCCACACCACAAAGGGTTATGGGTGTTAAAGTCATACACTAACAGAAAAGGTGGCAGCAGTTGGGCTATCAGCGCAGTCAATACATGCGTGGGACATCGCCATCCCGTGGAAGATAGAGACTTCAGACAGTAACAGCCTGAGGCGTCCACACCCGAACAGTGACAGCCTCTAATGGTGTTTGAAGAGGGACACACTCGCTGTAAATAGTTAAGGACATAGACACAGACTCCACCAGATACCCTCTCATAAGCTGCCCAATTCTTATAGTAACCCCGATAGCAATGGAGGGTGGAGGTTCGCATCGCCGGAAACCAAGTTTCTGAAGAGCAATGCAGGAGAAAGGGTGTAGGCTGAGTAGTTGTCGGAGCTCAGCCAGGTCGTGGAAAAAACTGCTGCAATTCCACTGGAGGATGACATTGTCAGCGGCCGAAAAAGGCATGAAGGAAATGAGGAGGCAGATTACGCCACTGAATCACTTGCTGCCACTGATTGAGTACCCATGAGATTGACTTCCATGGTGTCTGAGGGTCTGGCGAGATCTAGGTCCTCAGTGGACACCAGAATCTCCACCCCATCCTCAGATGCAGAGCTCGTAATTTGCAGTGGGGTGGGCGCCACCACAAATTCCTTGGTCTTAGGGGTCTTCTTCTTGGACTTTTCGCGCTGTTCCTTGGGTTTCAATGGCTGGGAGGGCTTCACTGATTCAGTTTGTGGGACTGAGGAGGATCGTGAAGCCCTACAACCAGCTGCTTGTGAGCACTTACGCCACTGGCGGGCGTCATCCTTCCCACTGGTGGAAACCTGGGAAGGGAGGGACCCAAGGGATCCCTTCTGAGTGAGAGGAGCTGAAGAAGTTGGACACTTCCCCGGCTTAGAAGTGGGGACAGACGTCCCCGATGGGTGGGGGGCTGTTTCTCCCGAAGTAGGTGGCGCAGGAGCAACAGGGAAGGTAGTGCCCCCCATAGTCAAGGCGGGAGGTGTAGTCTTATGGCCCGAGGAGCCGAGTGGAATTCGCTGAACTGATGGGGCTATAACAGTTTGTCGTAGCGGTGGCATAAGAGGAAGTCATTCACATAGGATAGAGTCATTCATATTTCTTCTTAGCCTCACTGTAGGTCAGTCGGTCCAGGGTCTTATATTCCACGATTTTCCACTCTTTCTGTAAAATCCTGCAGTCTGGCGAACAAGGTGAATGATGCTCTCCGCAGTTGACACAGATGGGAGGCGGGGCACATGGAGTATTGGGATGTGATGGGTGTCCTCAATCTCGAAATGTGAGGCTTGAAGTACAGCCGGAAGACATATGGCTGAACTTCCAGCACCACATTGGGGGAGGGATATAGGGCTTGACATCACGCGGTAGACCATTACCTTGACCTTCTCAGGCAATGTATCACCCTCGTAGGCCAACATGAAGGCACTGGAGGCAACTTGATTATCCCTCGGACCCCGATGAATGCGCTGGACGAAATGAACACATCTCCACTCTAAAATGCGGCGCAGCTCGTCATCGCACTGCAGAAGAAGGTCCCTGTGGAATATAATACCCTGGACCATATTTAAACTCTTATGGGGCGTGATGGTAACTGAAACATCCCCCAACTTGTCACAAGCGAGTAATGCCCGTGACTGGGAAGAGGATGCAGTTTTTATCAAAACTGACCTAAAGCGCATTTTGTACAAGCCATGCACTTCCCCAAACTTATCCTCTAAATGCTCTACAAAGAACTGAGGCTTCATGGACATAAAGGATTCCCCATCAGCTCTCGTACATATTAGGTAGCGGGGCGAATGAGCTTTGCTGGCATTCTTAGCCTTTCGTTCCTCCCATGGTGTGGCCAGAGTGGGAAACGATTTGGGGTCATACGTGTTTGCATTAAATTGAGCCCTGAGACGCTTAGAGACTGCTGGTGGCTGGCCACCAATAAGAGAAGATGTGACATGCTTCACTGCATGTCATCCGCCCTGATGCCACCCACTCTGACCCAGGGCCCTCCCCACAGGCACCGCCCACCTGCAGCAAGGGCCACTTGGCACGATGGCCATTGCCGGGAGTCCCGATGCCCCAGGGAGATACGCATCAGCAGAGCAATCCCTGTGTTGTCAGGGGCCTACAACCAACAGGGTACATGGCGACCCCACCACAATGGACTGGCTACCATGCTGGATATCAGGTATAAAGAAGTCCATGGTTGTTGTAGGTGCAGAAGCAACACAGCATAGTGGATGGCAGAGACTGCACCCAGGAATGTATCCTCACCCAAGAGACGAAGAGTGAGCGGGACTGCAATGCCACGACAAGAAAGCGGGTTAAAGATCTCGATGCACGATGGACACGATGCACCATGTAAGGTGCCCTTCCCAAGTTGGCTCGCTCTTCGGAAAAAATTTGGAAGTGTGGAGGTTAAACCCTACAGGGGAACATCACATAAAGGCTGAAACATGTGAGACTCCTTTTAGTCTCCTCTTACAACAGGCAGGAATACCGAGGGCCTATTCTGACCCTCAGACCCGCAGAGGGGCAACTGTGGACACTCCACACAGATGTGAAACATGGGCACTCCTCCATCTGCTGGTCACTCGCTATGTGATGGTTCTGGCCAGGTGCGCCTTGTTGGGCTAGTGGTTTTGGCTGCCTGCCGAACTGGGTTCCTGCCATCATCAAACGTTGCCAGGGCTGGCGTCTGTGCATCGTCCTCATCCCTGATGGACAGATGTCCCATCAGTCCGACGAGCTGCGGCTGTGCACAGCAGGGCTCATTCCGGAGGGACTACCACCTTCCCCACCCCCATTGCTGTCGATGCCTGTTCCTGTGTTGCAGACGGTCTGGTTTGCACCACAGAGGGGGTCGTTCCCTCACATATCACTGTCTGGGGCTCCTCCTTCCATCCGCACTCCTTGACTGCTGTCACCTCACACTGCGGCCGCTGCTGGCACCTCTGTTGCTGTGTCCTGTGATGCTGTCGTCTCCTACACCTCTGCTGACACCCCCAGTGCCAACTGCTGACCTTGATGAAGATGTTGCTATGGAGACGCTGTTCCCGGTCCTGCCCTATGGCCCCTCATGAGTGATAGGAGGGTGCGTCAACCCACACCCTCATCACTTCCGCCTCTACTCACCGGTGCCTGCTCGCCACGTGCTGCAGCAGCTGCCATCGTTGAGTTGACGCAATGGATTCAGTGCCATCATTGGTGTTTTCCAACACTCACAAACTCAGTGCCTTGTGAGATCAGTGCTCCCCACCCCTCCCCCACAGTACCAGTGCCGTTTTTGGTACCAGCAAATTTTTATCTGTACCATGCATTTTTCTGTGCCTTGTGTTTTTTTGTATATATGTTTTTTTTTCCCACCCCCAAGACGGGAGGAGTGATGTACCTTCACTCATGACACGCAATTTGAGAGAGCACACTTCCATACAGTTCACAGGCCTGCTTACAGAGGCCAACTGGGTTGGCTCCCTGGCATGCTCTGGTGAGCTGCCAAAGAAACAGCACTGTTTAAGTAATCACAAACAAGTGCTCCGGCTATTCTTTATGCTGTATTACTGTTGTCCAGTCAATGTATTCAGTGCTACACAAAACCTGTATCTTATGCGTTGCTCTATCAAGTACTACATTTCACACATCATGTTTTTTCTTGCTATAATGGAGTCCCACACTGACTTTCAAGGAGTAATGATCAATGACATACAAACACAATGAAACTGCATTAAATAGACAACATGTAATGGAACACCTCAGTATATAAACTCTTCTGTGATCTACTAAAAATGTCCAATACATGAGAACATCACCAGTCCCATTTTCTTGTGAATTTCATTGTTTGAGAACATTGTTACTAAAATTTCCACTAAAATTTCCCTGCAGTGCACAAAAGCTCCCAGTGACTTTGAGGAGGGGGTTGATATGTTTGAGAGGAACCCAGAAGTGTCATTACTTGTCAATTTTGCAGAAGGGTGATTGGGACAAGTAGCTGAATGAGGATAAGGCTTGGAGCCAATAACTGCACTTAGACACTACTTAAAGCAGAATGTCGGGTTCTTACATCTGTGTCATACATACGATCCTCGACGTAGAGCACACATCCAAATAAGAGTTTGTACTGTGCCATACTAAAGCAAGCAGGATTAATGTAATTTCAATCACTGACATTACCAACTGGTCCATAAACCTGTCCTTGGAAGACAGTAGAAAGACAAACAATTACCGTACTTTTTTTTCATAATGTTCCGAACTCTCTGAAATATACTCAGTCACGTTCTTGAAACTGCGCCTACACAAAGTGAATGCAGTAAGCAGTATCAAGGATACAGGTAAGAGATAGGAGGGCTAGTCAATTATTATTCGCAAAGTAGTTATAAAATTTTATTGCAATCAAATAGGAAACTTACAAGAACATCATTTTTCGACATAGTCTCCTTGCGTTTCAACACACTTGGTTCATCATTGTACAAGCTTCCTGATGCCCTCACAAAAGAAGGTTCTCGGTTGAGCTGCGAGCCAGGAATGCACCACTTCTTTCACTTCTTCGTCCAAGGCAAATCGATGGCTCCTTAATGCCTGTTTGAGTGGACCAAAAAAGTGATAGTCAGAAGGGGCGAGTTCGGGACTATATGGAGGATGATCCAGTACTTCAAATTTGAGTTTCTGGAGTGTTTCGGCAGTGTGGGCAGCAGTATGTGGATGGGCATTGTCGTGCAACAACACAACACCTTTTGACAGCAATCCTCAGCGTTTGCTTTGAAATGCAAGCTTTAGCCTGGCAGTAAGCATTTCACTGTAACATACACTGTTTATTGTTGTGGCCCTTTCCGCATAATGTTCCAGTACTGGACCTTGTGTGTCCCAAAAAAACCGTAAGCATCAGTTTTCCTGTGGACGGTTGGGTCTTGAACTTTTTCTTGCACAGAGAATTTGGATGTTTCCATTCCATACTCTGCCGTTTACTCTCTGGCTCGTAATGATGGATCCTTGTTTTGTTATAAGGAATGATCCTATCTAAGAAGTTGTCCCCTTCATTACCATAGCGATCTAAATGTTTTTCGCACATGTCCAAGCGCATTTGTTTATGCAACTGTGTGAGTTGTTTTGGGGCCCATCTTGCATAAACTTTACGTAACCTAAGTCTGTTGTGGATGATTTTGCTGGCAGAGCTGTGACTAATTTGCAGACGATGTACAACTTCATTAATAGTTCATTGTCTGTCTAAGAGAATCATTTCATGTGAATGCTCAATGGTTTCTTCATTTGTGGTGGTAAACAGTCATCCGTCTCCTTCATCGTGCGTAACACTTGTGCGACCATTTCAGAATTTTTCAATCCACTCGTGCACACTCTACTGTGGCAAAACATTGTTCTCGTACTGTACTGCAAGTCTACGATGATTTTCGGCCCCTAATATGCCTTCCAACCACAAAAAATGTATCACTGAATGTTGCTCTTCTTTGGGGCAAATAGACAGCAGAGCAGCCATGATTAACAGCATGGCAGCGATAATGAAACTACCCAAGCAGCTTGAAAATTGCCACGATATAACAACAAATAAACAAAGCATGTGTCATCAACGTAAAACGACAGTACTACCAAAAGAAACAAAAATATAACTAAACTGTGGATAATAATTGACTTGCCCTTGTACATATCAAGAGAGAGATAAATAAATTAGGAAGATTTATGCCAAGCATCTGAAGACTTTAATGGAGACAATTTGTAACAACTGCAAATAAACCTTTAATTTCAGACACATATAAGGTGATTCACAAAGGTATGGAAATATTTTAATATGTTATTCTACAAGTAAAGCTAAAGAAAAAAGTTCATATAAACACAGGTCCGCAAATGTTTATTTATAGAGTTACAGCTAATACAAGATTTTGCATGAAATTTAGCAACTTAGCTAATATGAAGCCATTGCAAAACTGTACAAGGTTAAAGCAGAGCAAGATTTCCATTTATTTTGTTGTTATTGGTCTGGTGAATCTAATAAAACATGTCCCAGACATGTATCCGCAGTAGTTTTCCAGAACATACAGATTATGAACACTAGGTAGAGAACCTGTCTCCCGTAACAATCAAAATACTACACTAATCGTTCGTGCATTCAGAAACCTCCGAGTTGGATAACACACTCGATATTCATTAACTGCAGTGGGGGCATTACCATCACATTTGCCATAAATAAACACCATATCGGTGTATTCCTCTGTTGTAAATTTGAAAGGCATCCCTATTTCATAAATAATCTACAAACTACAACAGTTACTATGTGGTTTCAGTTACACACACTGTTGTTGTTAGGTTCTTTCAGTGAACAATACAGAAGGCTAACTCATTTCAACGTTAGGAAATGACAAACAACTCACTAACGGTCACCAAAAATGACAAACATTTCTACATTCGTAATGGAAAGTAAACAAATTTACTTGTATAATAATCTTTGCTTCTCTGAATGTTCTGGAAAACTACTGCAGGCACATGTCTGAGACACGTTTTATTAGATTCGTCAGACCAATAACAACAAAATAAATGGAAATCATGCTTTACTTTATCCTTGTACAGTTTTGCAATGGCTTCATATTAGGGAAGATGCTAAATTTCAGGCAAAATCTTTTATTAGCTGTAACTCTGTAACTAAACATTTGTAGACCTACGTTTATATGAACTTATTTCTTTAGTTTTACTTGTAGAATAACATATTAAAATATTTGCCTATCTTCATGAATCACCCTCTATTTCCTAAGCACCACAAAAATACAACATTCGTAAGTGTATAATTGTGTTTCACAAAACATTTTGCTTAAATGCAAAGTAAGTCAGCACAGAGTAAATAAGTAGCCAAACAAAATGAGAAATATTTACACAGCAGATATTTAATAAAAAATACTCATACCATTATTGCCCCTAGATAAATCTTTGCTTATCTAGATACTATGTAAACAATTGTGGAAAAATATCACTATGTGAAAAGAAGTCACAGAGCTTCTGGTTTCAAACGACTTTCTGATGAATTTAACTTTTTAAATACTCTGGAGGTCCTCAAGAAAATATCTGGACCAGTCCAAGATCAGACTACTGGAGAGTGGAGAAGACACCATAACACAGAATTAGAAGAGCTGTACAAGGAGCCAAACACCTTGGGAGTGATGAGAAGCAAAAGACTGCAATGGGATGGACATGTAGTTAGAATGGAGGCAACAAGGTGGCCCAAAATTGCAATGGACTAGATCCCGTCAGGCAGCAGACCAGTGGGAAGACCTAGAAAGAGATGGATCGATGGAGTGAGAGAAGACATGGTGCAGCTGGGAGTCACGGAAAACTGGGGACAGATAGCAGAAGACAGAGATAGATGGAGAGCTCTAACTGTGGTGGTGCGCGTTCCACTGGGCCTGATAGCGTGAATGAATGAAATACTCTGGAGTCTTAGCATCACAAAATGAAACAGGAAAAAACATTTTATATTCAAGAAATACTACACATGTATAGATAATTAAACTAAAGTTTACTGTGCAGTATAGTTTAATGTGAAGTACAGTATTACGCTCTTCTTTAAAAAAACATAATACTGTACTTTACATATGACTGACTACAGTCAAATCACTTGCTAAGCTCCAAGAAGTAAAACTGATATTTTTTTCTCGTGAACTAAGTTTTATTCCTTACCATTTGTGGATCTGCACTCTCTGCTCCAACTAGTAAACATCCATAGCGATTCGGATATTTCTGTCTTACAGCACGCTTCCGAGGGGGATCAAATTCTTCGGGTGGAATATACCGAATAATGTGATTGTCGACCACCTGCAAATGAATAACAATATTTAACTAAAAAATAAAATGAGGCAAAAAACAATAATAAAAATAACTATGGGTTTGGCCACGTTACAGAGGTGTGAAAGACCAGTGTATGAAAATACTGTATAGTTTTTCATTCAGTTCTTTAATTAGGAAAAGAAGGTCTTTACCCTTGTAAATACACACAATGATGAGCCATAGCCCACTGAAAGTGCCTGATGGTGTTGCAGGCACTTGACATGGTAAGGACAAATGGAGCATACATGAATAGGGTATCATTATAATGACGATAAATGCCACTGTTATAAAACACTTTCACAAAGGGCAATATCAAGGAAAGGATAGTTGTTACTCACCATACAGCAGAGATGCTGAGTTGCAAAAAGATACAACAAAACAACTGGCTGAAAGTTAGCTTTTAGTCAACAAGGCCTTTGTCAAAAACAGACCACACACACACACACACACACACACACACACACACACACACACACACACACGACCACAGTCTCTGGTTGCTGGATTCATTTTTTTCCACTGCTGAAATTTTTCACAAAGGGCAGATTGTTATGACCTGGTGATTGAGAATGGGCACAGCAAAGCTGGTTGTCTGTTTTGTGGTACTTTTGTGAGTATCTACAATAAGTGGTTGAAGAAGGTTCAAACCCAGGGTTGATGGTAAGGTGTTGTGGCAGATCTGATGATAGGAGTACACTACTGGCACAGACACTGTTCGGTGCACATTGTTGAACATGCAACTCTGCAGCAGGCGACACCTAACTATTCCCATGCCAACCCAACAAAATCTTTTATTACAATTACAGAGGGCATAGGACCACTTGCATTGGACTGTGGGTCAATGGAATCATGTTACCTGGTCAGATTAATATTTCTTGTTACAGAAGGTCAACTGTTGTGTCCAGATATGGTGACATCCAAGAAAATGGCTACTTGAAGCATGCAGTGTGCCATGGACTCTGCCCAATGGGGGCAGTATTATGCTATGGTGGGACATTCACCTGAGCTTCCATGGGACCTGTGGTAGTAACCAAAGGCATCACAACAGCTGTGGACTACACAAACACTACTGCAGGCCCCCAGCATATCTTACTGCTTGATGTCTTTCCGACGGTGGTGGCATTATCCAGCAGGCAGCTGGTTAACTGTCCATGTCACAGGGCCAGAATAATGCTATAGCGGTTTGAGGATAGTGAACTCACTCTGATGTCTTGGTGACCCAATTCACCAGATCTGACAAATGAGGTCACACTGGTTAGCACACTGGACTCACATTTACGAGGACAACAGTTCAAATCCCTCTCGCATCCTTCCCTAATCTGAGCTTGTGCTCCATCTTTAATGACTTCATTGTCAACAGAATGTTTATCACAAAGCTTTCTTTCTTTAATGACATTTATTATACAGAAAGTCCAAAATAGCTGCAATGTAATTATCAGTCTTTATTTCAAGACGGATCTGTTTTGGCTTTCGTTGCCATTTTCAGGTAACCTGTAAACACAATGTTGGTGAGATCATTTATGTACATAATATGCCTCAAATATTTGATTGCCTACAAATTTGTACTTATATCTACGTGAATCTGACGTTCACATTACTTCAATAGTAAACTGTTACATAACCGTTAGTGCTCAGCCGCGGCTAAAATCACGTAATAGTAATATTTCTTATAAATTGAATATGTTTTGACAGTTACCTGATAGTTCTCTTACTATGATGTTATGTGTTTACAAAGTACATGGGGATAGACAGCAATGATGTTACTTCTCGCTGGTTGGATTTCAACATAGGCTATCTTTGGTGGTCGTGTGTTATTTGTTTTTAATTTTATATCTTTTGCGTTCCAGTATTTCAATAAAGTTTTTTAAATAGAGATTGTTTAATATTTCTTGTGCACAGTTTCTCATGTATACATAAATTTCTAATTTTAATTAATTCTATTCCTACCCGTCCTTCCCACCCCTCCCACAGTGGTACTCCACTGCCAGTCAAACCTACACAATATATTCATCCATCCACACTCCACACCATCTCCCAACTCCTTGACTCATGGCTTACCCAACTCCTTGCCTCATGGCCTATATTCCTGCAATAGACACAGATGCAATATCTACCCCATACATCCTCCCACCACCACCAACTCAGCCCAGTCAGAGGCATCAATACCCCATCAAAGGCAGCACTATCTGTCAAAGCCGTCATGTGATCTACAAACTAAGTTGCAAGCACTGTGCTGCATTCCACGTGGGTGCGACAACCAACAAGCTGTCTGTCCACATGAATGACCACCGACAAATTGTCGCCAAGAGAAAGCCGGACCACCAAGTTGCTGAGCATGCTGCCCAACATAATGTCCTTCACTTCAATGATTGCTTCTCAGTCTACATTATCTGGATCCTTCCTACCAACAATAGCTTTTCCTGAATTGCGCAAGTGGGAACTCTCCCTGCAATGTAGCCCTCCTGGTCTCAGTCTTCTTTAATTCTGCTCCCACTCTACTGCTACAGAACCTTTCTATTCCACTAACACACACCCACTCGTTTTTTTACCCCTCCTCTAGTTCTCTCCTTTTCAGCCCCCCCCCAAACTTCACGAATGCGTGCAGTTACTTCTAGACTCAGTGGCCAAAGACAATGGTCATGCATGTACGAGTTGGAATTTTGGGTGTGTGTGTTCTGTGTAATGTTCTCTGCTTTAGAAAAAGGCCTTTTGGGGATCTTTGGTTATTGTATGTAGTACTTGCAAGGCATTTTCAATTTTATCGACTGTGATGTGTTGATTTTTGAGATGGAGAAAGAAGCTTGATTGGTTATTGTTACTACTTCTTATGTGTTCTTTGAATCTAATGTTAAAATTTTGTCCTGTCCGGCTGATGTACAAGTTACTGCAGTTGTTACACATGGTTTTATATATACCTGGGTTACACTCTCAGGATTTAGTGTTGGCCAAATGTAGTTTCATTTTGAGGTTGTTGCTGGTAAGAAAGACTAGTTGCATATTTGTGGTTTTAACAATGCATTTAATTTGTTGCATATCTGGTGAAGGTAAATTGTAGTTATACCCTTTTTTATGTTTAGTTGACATTTCTCTAGCTAGTCATATTTCATTGTGTATTGTGTTAAGTTCGGATGCAACGTGTTTGGTGTACTGTTTTGTGATTATGTCCAGATTAAAATTATTTCTGTGAGTTATGTAATGAAATGTGTCTAGTTCTTTTTATACTGCTTGTTTTTCTAGTGGTAGCTTAGTTAATCTATTAATCACTGAGTGGAAACTCAAGTAGGAATAGCAATAATGTAGGAAAAGATAGACTGTTACTTGCTACAAAATAATATGCTAAGCTGCAGACGGGCACAATTAAAAGACACTTACACATAAGCTTTCAGCCATAGCCGTCATTGGAAAAAGAGAAACACACCATTCATTTACACAAGGAAGCACACCTCACACATACGACTATCAATTCCAGCAGCTCAGGCCAAAATACTGGCATTCCGATGAAGGCTGTGGCTGAAAGCCTGGGTCTGTCTGCAATTGCACATGTTATCTTTGCAGTAAGCAGCAATCTACCTTTTCCTACACTGTTAATCACTGAGTGGAAATAGGCAAGTTCTGTGAATTGGATGACAGGAGTTGGTATTTAGAATATTGTCCATGGTTTTCCATAAATATCAAATGTGTGGTAGTTATTATTTTTGCTAACAGTTGGCAGTTACAAATACATAATTTTACAACAACTGAGTACTAACATTTATTGTACATGACAGTTCACTATCGATGTACTATGGATGTTAAGTTTAGCTTGACATATGTACCAATATGTAATGAAATAAATATGCACAGGTACTAATATGTAATGAAACAAATACGCAGGGTGTATTACATATGTAAATGATCTCACCAAAATTTTATGCACAGGTTATCTGAAAATAGTAATGAGAGCCGAAACAGACCTGTTGTGGAATAAAGACTGATAATTACATTTCAGCTATCCTTGACCTTTATAATATATGTCATTACTTTATGTATACTATTCTGCAGGCCCAAATAAACAAAGAACTTTCTTCCATTCTTCGCCTGATCTGATTCCCAATGGAATGCTATCTGGTGCCAAGTTCATCCACAAAAACCACTAGCCAATAATTTATGAGAATTGCATGGCCTGGGCATATTCATTTCACATATCTCCACCCTCCAGAGGTGGACCAACATGCAATTAATAAGGTGCTCATAATGTTTTGGCTCCTTCTCCCACAAGTCATTTTTGTACATTATAGAAATGTTGCTATCTCAGAAAAATTATTCACTTTTGTTGTGGATGGACACTACTTCAGTTTCTGGGGGTGTTTACTTATCCCAAAAACTATTCAATAGAGAAGGGGATGCCAGGTATTTTTGCAGAGATGTTAATAATCAATATGTAGCCTCACTACAAACATCTCTAAAGTTTCTTTCTTTGTGATACTGTATTGAAGATGTAGCATAGAGGAGTAATGACATGCAAAGACCTGCGGTCATTTAATGGACCATTCAGAGGATGTTGTGGAAACAGGAATGACTACTACTACTACTACTACTACTACTACATTCTAACTAACAACTACACTGCAGGAAAACTAACAGAGAAAAGATAATACCAACTAATGCAACAAGAAGGATCATGTGTGAAGACTACATAAATTTTCAGTCATGTTCTGGTGAAAGCTCTAACCAAAAATCCAATGAAATTCTTGGAATATTAGCATACTAATCTTTGAGCTCTTCACAGAGCAGAGTGAGAGGTGTGAACAAGGCAGCAGGCCATGACACAATTCTAATATGCAGCAGAATTAGATCTTTCCCCATCTCATATTTCCTGAGAATCTACTGTGCAGTGTAAACTTCTGCGTGACTGGGAAAGAGTAGAATGACTCCTGTCCATAAAAGGTATAAGATCAAATGCACAAAGCTGCAGGCCACTAACACCTATTGGGAGTGGATGAAAATATGGAAATGCCAAATCCACTACACATTACCATGCTTAATACAGTGTAGGCAAAACGTTGGCTATCAAAACAACTCCCAGTCATTGCAGAATGGACAATTACAGTACTGTGTGGTTTCCAAAGCAATCTGGTGCCATTATTCCTACAAAACAGTGGCAAGTTTAGGTAACAATGATGGAGGTAGATAGTGATCACACACACATTTCTTGAAAGCAGATCACGATGACTCAATAATATTGAGATTAGGTGACTCTGCTGGCAAGAGGAGATGCGACAATTCATCCTCATGCTCACAAAATCAGTCGTGGAGGATGTAAGCTACGTGAACAGGGGCGCTGTTGTTTTGGAACACAGTACCATCATTGGAGAACAAACATTGTGCTATGGGATGGACCCAATTTGCTTAAATTATCACATAATCCTTGGCAGTAACGTGACCGTGCAGAGTAACCAAGTGGCCCATGAGAAACCAATCTGTCTGCCAAATTCATCAGCAAACCACATCATGTTTCACTTTTGCACTCTTTGAACGTAGCTCAGTTAGAAGCTGGAAACCATGTGTAACAAAGACTCAACCAACCACATGACACTCTTCCACTGGTTCATAGTCCTGGTTTTATGGCTTTGGCACCATGTTTTCCTGTTATGGGCATTTGTATAATTGATGGCGGTTCTGGAATTCCAGGTTGCCCTGCAGTTGTCAGGTTGTCAAATGGAGCAACCTACATTGGCTGCAGTCAGTAGAGGCACAATACATTCCAGATTCTGTCGACAGACTCCGAGCAGAACTACTGTAAGTAATATTAATACACAGTAGTGAAGGAGATATGAGGCATAACTATATAGATTAACCTAGATGGAAGCCGCAATCACTCCATTTGCTATACACCGATCACATCAGTTGCACCTGGGAACAAGCCGCTAATTAAGTTCACTGTTAATCACTGCACATGCTAGAAGCTATTGCATTAGTGTGACGTCACCATGCTATACAGTTATTGGCTTCAGATGGAAAACTAACATCCGAGATGTAGTAACCTGACAGTTTTCACTTTGTTTCACCAAATAGGCTATAAAATTTTGCATGTTTTAAGGTAAAATTTGTGGCAGTTGTGTGTTGGCAAAGGTTCTATTACCTTGTACATCATTAGTAAAAGTGGTAGTCTTTTCAATTACATACTCTGGATATTACTAGTAGCAAAACCCTTTTTTTTCCCTAATAGGCCTATTATATGGTGTAAAATTTTGAAATTGCTTTCTTATTTGTTTATGGATTTGTAATTTGGTTTTGTCACTTGACATTATGAGTGTTGGTAAAACTGCTACCTATGAGGAGGAGCATGACATTCTCGCACCGACCTTGATTTAAAGCTTCTGTGCCTTTTTATACTTTATAATTCAGTAATTTAGGGATTTGGAGTGTTTTGCAGGCTAAGGATTGTGAAACTATTGATAATGAGCTAGACAGAGTGTGTTAGCATGGTGCAGTGGCTGCGCTGGCTATTGGGTGACGTAACAAGTCACTCGCCGATAAGAGCTCACTAGCTGGAAATGGCTGACGTTTCCTTGATTCTGATCGAGAACATTCTTTGAGACTCAGTATTTGAAATTAAAAAGTTGAAGATCATTTCTGAGCACAGTACATTGGAAATACATGCAAAAAGACAAGACAGAGTTTTAAGTGGCACAAGAAAAGGTGGTGGCTTGATCCCTTTGTACCGTATTGGCTCAGTCCAGAACACTTCGTTCATGACTTGTAGAAAATAAACTGATGCTATAAATGAGTCAACAAAAGATGATTTCTGACAGCTGGAAGCACTGTTGCCTGATTTCAACTGCAAACAAATACAGGTGAAAACAATAGCTGTCTATAGAGCTGCAACAACAATCAGGCATTGCCAAAAAGACATACACAAATTGGCATTATATGATTGGTTGAAGTAAAAGTGTGATGCAAGTGCGCCAAGCCCACTGAAACTGTCAGGGATCTTCTGTTGCTGATTTTACTCTAAATGTATAGTAATATTGAGTTTTTACAGTTTCTAACACACAATTCAACTAAACAAAAATTCTGATTACTCAAAATGGTCATATGATCAGTTGGTCTGAACAATTTGAATTCCTACATGTTTAGATATATGGTAAATGGTCATGGAAAACCCATTTTCAGTATCTTGTTCAAAAACTGAATGATGCTCTATTTACCATTAAAATGGCATCTGCATTAAGTGAAAGTCCAACATGGTAATCAGTCTACTTTGCTTATTTTCATTCATTTATGACATACAGTGTTATATTCAGGAGTACTCTTCCCATGCAAAAAGGGTATTTCTGGATCAAAAATAGGCAGTTAGAGCAAAATGTAGTGTAAGTTCACGAACCTCTTGTTGACCCCTGTTCTAGGTTCTGTAAACCCTGACACTGGCCTCTCATTACACATTTTCTTTAATGTCACTTGTTGTTAACAATATGAGATTATGCCCAAGAATTAGCAGCTTTCACTATGTTAACATTAGGCAGAAATCCAGTCCACATTTGTATTGCACGTCATTGACTCTTGTGCAGAAAGGCATATAGTATTCTGCTGTGTCCATTCTCAATAAGCTACCACAGGTGTGCAAGTTATTCTACATGTCCCTTTAGTGTTTTGTGGGCACATACTGGATTTTACACTTACTAATGCGGATGCTAGTGCACATGATAATGGTTGGGTTACTGTGGCGCTAGTACGTGGTGGTAAGGTGGAGACTGTATCAGGGCTGGAGACATTTAACAGCCGAGAACTTGTTGCTTATCGTACATTTCAGACATGTGAAGTGTACAATGCCATTGGTTCTTAGGATGAGGAATTGTCGTGAGGTAAACGAATCAGAGACTGTGTCTGCATGGCTTAAAGGCACATTGAAATGTGCTAAGATTAAAGTTATTATTATACATATATTTTATAAAAAAAGCAGCAATCCTCGCACCTTCAAGAGGTCTTGCACACATGCGGTTCTCCGTCACCTGAGTGCACACTTCCCTCATTACGAAGCCACAATACCTGAGGAGGAAGAGAGGTAAGTGGAGAAAGAGAGGAGGACAATGGTACACTCCACATGGCAGTGTAGTTGCGCAAGGAACACTGAACGCTTACGTAAAGCTTGGTTTTAAATTTCATATTTCTCAACAGCACAGATCACAAACAAAACATATTTTCATTGTTTTTAATTATTTTTGGTGCATTGGAGACAAAAAAATTTTACATCTGTTACAAACTGTTGACATACGGACACTTGCAGAAAATTTAGCATTTTCTTTACTCAGATTGCCATGTAATTGTGACTCATTTAAGTTCATAATTGAGAAAAGCCTTTCACACACATATGCTTATCAAAACATTGTATCATGTTTGCAACCTCATTAGATAAACACGGACACACTTACCAAGAAAAACTATGTAGAACTCCTGGATAGAATTAATGTAAAAGAATTTGCCTTTTAAAAGGAAATTTCACTAATCAGATTTCTCAACTGAAACAGCAAAAGGTCTTGAAAACAGCTCAAAGACAGACATAAGATTGGCAGTGTCCTCAAAATGTTTAGAAAAGTATTCCAGTAATTCTTTCAACACCACAATGAATTGTTCAAAATTTACATTTTCTTTAGTGGCAGAGAGCTTAGGGAAGTGGAAGGTATTTTTGCTTTCCATAATGTGATTTTCTTTTTAAATGCAGCCCCACCAAATCAGAAATAAACTGTTTCTCAACTTGCAAATCTTACTATGGGTAGCATACAATCAAGTTAATTTAAAATGCGAGATTTGCAATCCATTCCACACATTACAATTTTCATTCCTGCTTTCCTTCTTCCTTCAAAATTTCAGGAATAAAGGGTCCTAATCTAAAAAATCATTCCAGGCATGTCCCTTGACCAAACCAATGTACTTCAGTGTAATATATAACATTTCCATACTCTCCATTGAACTCTAACAAAAAATGTTGTATAATAAGTGTGTTGACACCAAAAAATTTACTATCTGTACCACTAATTTCATCCTCATGCTTGAAAATTTAGCATAAAGTGCTTCTTGATGTACAAAACCTTGAATCCTTTACAAATCATCTGTCGATCATTGTAATTTTTTTGCTTTCTTATTGTAACTAAATATTTAATTTCATTTTGCATGTTGTTGTAATGCCATTACAAGACAAATCTGAGATACAATTGATTATGTAACTGTACATTACATATTGTGGAATCTAATCCTTCTCACCTGTGATACCCATTAATTTTTAAAGGCTTGTAATGATAGATCACTAGACTGCCTCTTGTGCAAACAGCCACTGGACCCGCGATCTTCCTCTATACAATGGGCAAACGGAGTAGGGTAAACAGCACTGACACCACGAGTCTGCCAAATTGAAGAAAGTCATGTCGACTGGAAGAGGCTGCACTAAATGCTGGAAGAAATAGTGTCACATTGCAATACTAAGTGAAATGTCACACTATAATAAGTAGTTCTGAGAAGGATTGAGCAAACCCAAGATGTACTGCGTAGGGCCAAGACTCGGTATGCATGCATGCAACACATTGTGCACATGTGCAGTTCTGCACGCTGTGGCTGACCCTCAGCAGCTTCGCTATCTGCATAGGATTCTTGCAAATTTTATTTTTTATTAGCTTTGCCAATGTAATTTCATGTTTCTTGACCACAGAGATCAACTCATTAACTTGGTTATATGGAACTGGGCACATAAATAAATGAACAAGACTGTTTACTGATGATCCTATTGTTTACAGGAAAGTGCCGTTGGTGGACGATTGTAAGCAAATGCAGAAAGACTTTAAAAAAGATTTAAATGTGGAGTAAATGTAAGATAATGTGTATAACAAAGAAAAAAGAACATGGTAGTATTCAATTACAGGATCAGCTGTGTACATCTTCACGCATATTACACTGTATAAGTGTTTGCGGCAATACTAAGAAGCGATCTTAAAAGAAAAGGCACAAAAGACACCAATGTTCTAAATCTAGAATACAGTTCCAGTGCATGGAACTCTTATCAAGCACAAATGACCATTCCAGTGCATGGAAACCTTATCAAGCAAAAATGACAACAGAAATCAAACACATTCAAAGACACACTGTAAAAGGTCGGTATAGCCTAGTATAAGTAACGTAAGTGCTTGGGAAACTTAAATGAGACACCCTGGAACAAAGAGTTTCACAAAACTCTGCAGGGAAAATTTACAGGACCTGTAGCCAAAGAAGAAAGAGCAACCATTATGCCGCCACCATGGCAGTAAGATGAGAGAGATTAGGAAACATATAGAGGCATATACTTCCCCTTGTTCGATATGTGAATACAACAGGACACAAAATAAATAGTAATGGCATGATGTACCTTCCACCATGCATTGTATTAGGTTGGTCCATAACTCTGGAGTGATTTTCTTTTGCATGTTTGTACTCCGGTTGCTACAGGTTTATTTATCGATTGTCATTTTTTATTTGTAGTTCACTGTCACTATTTGAGTTTACAAATTGTCATTTGGATATAGTGAGTGGTGCTTTGGAAACTAGAAAATGGGGTGTCAAGTGGAGAAAACAAACATTTCCAACATATTCTTCCGTTTGACTTCAGTAGAGGGCAGACAGCAGCACAGGCAGCCAGAAACATTTGTGCTGTGTATGGGGATTGTGCCACTGGACAGGGCAAGGCAAGGCAAGAAAACAGTTTTCTCATTTTAAGAAGGATCATTTTGACATTAGTGACTCTCCCTGTTGAGAAAGACCTTGGGTATTAGATGAAGATTGTTTATACACATTGATCCACAATGACTCATGTCAGTGTACTCAACTAGGAACTGTTTTGACAAGGGCTATTAAAACCAAAAGAGACTGTAATGATGTATGTTAAGTGCTAAGGTTTTCCAGACGGGGTTAATTTGCGAGACTTGAAAGCGCATGTGAAACTTGTGTAGTTGTTTTATTGTGAAGAAGAAAATATAGCGAAGTTGATATGAAAGTATTCTGAGAGTAAGAAATCATTTCAAGAGTAGAGAAGAAGTTCAGTATCATTTCCCTAACCAGCACGAAATCTTCGAAGAAAAAGCATTATGAAGATTGACGCAGCCGTCTGTCCTGAGAAGAAGATTGGCAGCACACAATACGTAAATCACTCGTGAGAGACGTGTGAGTGTTGCGCCCCAGTACCACGCAGTCTCCGGTCGCCAGCAAAATGTTAGAACATGGCGACAAAGTGACAGGACTCGAAGAAAACGGGAAATTGTAAGCCAAAAACGGGAAGAAGATATTTGAGTTGATGTAGTAACCAGGCATAACAAGACAAAGAAACTGTTGCACAGAATTGGATTCTGCCTAAAAGGAAAAAAGGGTGAAAAAGTTAATAAGCAATGAACAAAGGAAGATGCAGAGAATAGTTCGACTAAGAAGATTTGGTGTGGGGAAGTAAGCAGTCCTCACACATACATCGATCCGGCCGACGCTGACGCATTATCCTGCCAACAATGCCGACGGGGTAACCAGCCGCTGTCGCCGACTGCAACTGTCGTTCACCATTGCTGACTTTGTGTCCACTCGCTGATGACGCATCCAACATTCGACACTGCCAGCGCCCATGCTGTTCACCGGTGCCGATTCTAAACCTGCTTACCGATGCAGCCCAGACCTCTATGATGGGTGAGCGAAAAACAATAACTGTTTGGTAAAGTTGAAAGAACTGCAGAACAATAAACTGTTGGTGTAGTTATTGTACACAATATTGTATTTTAGGTTAGATTCGAAAAAGAAAAAAGGAAAAAAAAAAAAAAGAAATAGAGAAATGGGTAATATTCAGAAAGTTGGAGAAACTTCAGAAGCAGCCATGGCCATGATGGTGAATAAGGAAATGCCAGACTTGTCTGAAGTAATAAATTTAATCAAAGCTCAGAGTATACAATTAAATACTAGATTAGATGAACAGAGAGCAGATTCAGCTTCTTTAAGACAAGAAGTAAATGCATAAAATGCTTCGTTAAGACAGGAACTGAGTGTTTTTTTTAAGAAAGGCATTCAATGAAACTAAGTGCTCAAAGTCTTAAGTAAGATTTAGTAAATACACAATTGAACATCAAATTAGATGCTCATAGTGAGGTTTTAAGTAGCCAAAGTGAAATCTTAAACATTCAAGCAACAAATATAAGTTTGCTAAAGACTGAATTTGACATTCTGAATAATAAAGTCGAGAATCTGAAGTTAGATTTAAAGAATGAACTAACCAGTTCTTTAAATGCTCACATTAATCAATTATTTACTGAATTTAACCAGAGACCGGATGTGAAATTTCAAGATTTAACTAAGAAATTAGAATTTGACGTTGAAGATAAGTGTAACAATGTAGAATCGGAGTGTAATGAAAAATTTGGATTATTTCAGAATGTATGTAAGGTTACGTTTGATGCAGTGAAATGAAGACTACATACCTTAAAATATAGTGTAGAAAGACAGGATAAGCTGATCCCTATTGTCCAATCACAAATTGCAGGTGTCAACACTCAAGTCGATGATGTGGAGAGAAATTTTAAAAAGCTAGCAACCTCAGACACCACATATATATATATAAGCAGTCTGGAGGAACAGGTAGAGGTAATAATCGAACAAAAAGTTGCCGAGAGGATAAACCCAGACAATGTTCCGTCTCATTTAGCTTTGGAATTTAATGATACAAAGAAAGGCATCGATAGTTTATGGAAAAAATTCAAACCTGTCCATGACAAAGCAGAAAATAGGATAACTTTACCCGCTATTGGGTTATATAGTAAAGTGGTGACTGTTTTGTTGTGGGTAGTCTTTCACATAAAACGAAAAGTACCGATTTGCGTTTGCTCAAAAGGGGTTAATATCAGATCCATGGGATCCGGGCGGAGTCGCATCTGTTCCCCAGGGACGTTAACATTCTGTGTTAACGGGCAGAGTGACAACTGTCAGTTCCTGGGTTGTTTTTGGTGTTACTTCCACATTAGTTTTCCTACACCAAATTCCCTTCAAATCTTCAACTATTCTGTAATCTATTCACAACCTCTTAAACTATCCTATCATGTTAGTATTTAAGTGACCGAATGTGACTAATGTAAGAGAATCACGAATAAACAGTGATCTCTAAACATAAAAAGGAACAAACAGAATAATATTCTAGTAGAAGGTATAATATGATGGTAATATGTAAACAGAGTGACATCAAGATGGAATGAACAGAATAGAGTATTCTATTTAAGAATAATATAATATGAAGTGCCTAATTAGATGACTATTTTATACAATAGTGTATAACTTTCTAATTTTATAGAATATTTTATACCTTTTGATGAGATGTGATGTAGACGGGGAGGGTTTATATCAATTTTGAAAGAGGTGGTAGGTGTAGGTACAAACATGACTAACACCACACACACACACACACACACACACACACACACACACACACACACACCACACCTTTCATTCAGACAACCCTCGCAGACAAGTGTGACTGATTCTTCACCATTTGCCGTTCCATGGGGTTTGCAAAGATTCTTTCTTCGGGGACTTTAAAAGTGAAGGTGAGAATGCCCATTGTGCAGGAGACGTTTAACATCAGACCTCCTCCGGCTTCTCACTCAATTACTGGCTAAGTAGGGGTCCTGGGGAATGGGGGTGAGAAGGGTCTTCCTGTCTTTGGAGCTATCTTCTTTTTCTCCTATGATCTTAGCAATCATCTCTATTTTTTCCTTTCTTACTTCTCATATGAGTACTGGTCAATCTTTCCCTCTTTCCGTATGCATATACTTCTATCACTGAAGTCCTTCTCATTCTCAATGGTCTCCTATAACCTTCAACTTATTTCAAATAAGTAGGCCGAAGAATCAGGCTGCACAAACACACATCAACATACACACAAAATTACACTTAGGCACAAACATGAAAATTACGGGCTAGAAATCTAAAGCAATGTCAGAACTGCCGAGGGTTGAAGGAGAATAAAGACATATGTACATCTGGGTAGATGCACATATTGTGCAGGCAGGGGCACCAAGAAGGGGATTGACCTGTACCACAGTAGATTAGGAAGTTTAAAGGGGCATACCTACCAAAACGGAAAGAGGAAGAGCATTCATAGTATCAACCTGTATGTAAGGTATAGGTACTGTGCCTAAAAGGAAAAGGGCAGTATCGTGACAAAAGTCACACATTTTGTAGAGATTATTCTGGTAAGTTTGAATTCTCTATTCCACTAGCATTGTCAAGTTTTATATTTATAAGTGTCTGAAAGAACCTTTTCATTTGACCAGAGTTCCTGCAGGCTACAGGAAATGGTAGTTAATGAAATTAATACGTACTAAAGAAAAAACAGTACAGAGAAGAAGAGTAAAGAACAACATAATTAAGCATCTATGACACCTGGAGTCTGTGATTGGAGGTTAAGAATGGGGACAAATGAGATATGTTTTATCTGGAGACTCTTATACTCTGTTGTTTGACTTGTTAGGAGCAAGAATTGTTTTGACAAGGGTTATTACAACCAAAAGAGACTGTAATGATATATGTTAAGTACTAAGGTTTTTCAGATGGGGTTGATGTACGAGACTTGAAAGCGCATGTGAAACTTGTGTGGTGGTTTTATTGTGAAGAAGAAAATCATTTCAAAAGTAGAGAAGAAGTTCAGTATCATTTCCCTAAGCAGCACGAAATCTTCGAAGAAGCATTGTGAAGATCGACACAGCTGTCTGTCTTGAGAAGAAGATCGGCTGCACACAATATGTAAATCACCCGCAACAGATGTGCGAGTCTTGCACCCCAGTACCACACAGTCTCCAGTCGTCAGGAAAACGTTAGAAGGCACCTACTGAACTTGATTTAATTATACTAAAAATATTGTGCTTTATGTGACAGATCGACAATTTCAATGGCTGCGGTGATTATTCGGTGCCGCACACTACTGGAAGCACCAGTACGTAATACAAATTATGTTTATTGAGCTTGAATGTAATGGTCTGTTGATATTGGTATGAGTTGAAGTTCAACAGAGACTGTGCACAGATTCATAAATTACCTTCAAAATTCTTTCCAATCAATTTTTATAATTATTCATGCAATTATTCATCCAGTTCTATTGCCACATCCTATTCACAAGGGGGCGGGGGGGGGGGGGGGGGGATGTTTGAGCCTTGCACCTTTGGAAAAGTAATCTGAGACTTACCCACAGAGCCATACCCTCCCCAGCCATAAGATATCAGAATTACTTTCTTAACCTGTTACCTACAAAATAGTGTAATCAGCAGGTTTTAATAAATAGAATGATTTACACATAACTGATAATGTAATATGTTCATGAAATGTAAATGAATATTACTTCATATTTCTTAGTACGTTTTTCTTAGTTTTAATATGGCAGATGATCTGAATAATAAACCTTATTCACAATATATTTTGTTGCTGGCTGCAATGTCTGTTTCTCATTAGTAATGTGTTAGAAATTAAGTAAGGATGGAGGACTAGGGTTTAAAGTCCTGCAGATTCATTAGAGACAAAACACAAGTTCAGATAAGGATTGGCTATGTAGGAAATTCAATGTGTTCTTTGCAAAGGCATCATATGGAAGTCACATTAATTAACTTGGGGAAATCATGGAAAACCTAAATTTTGTACGATCAAATGGGGCTTCTGAATCTCACTACTCTTGAATGCAAGTCCACTGTATTAACAACAGCGCCTCATATAACTTGTGAGAAGTGTGGTTCTAGATTCAGATTATTTAGACTACAAGGGTACTTCAAAAAGTAATGCCTTGAGCGCCATAAAAACTTTAATAATGAACTTATAACACACGAATTATTACTGCCACCTACACAGGACTACCACGTGTTTGTAAACATTTGTGCCATTGTTGAACCAAGGCATCAAAACAGGTTTTGAAAAATTCAGGATACTGCTTCTGGACCCATTTTTCTCAGAATCATTTAAAAGTTGTGGATAGTTATCTCTAACACATCTGTCTCCTCGTATCACTTTATCAGCATGTAATAGTTGTTGCAGACTGGCCGCCGTGCAATTTATCTGCAATGCCCGTTTCTCCATTAACAAACTACTTCATCTTTTTTTGCTGATGTTCACTACAGCCTCCCCTACACTTTCTTCATGGATAAAGTTACAGCAGCTTCAAATTCATGAGTCGGGAAACAAAACCCTGAATTTTTCAAAACGGGTTTTTATGCCTGGGATTGATGAAGGCACAAATGTGTGCAAATGCAAGGTGTACAGTTCCGGCTATGATCTGTACTAATTCCAATGTTACATCCTCATCATTAAATTAAGTTTTAAAACTGTCTCCTGTAACAAAAAATCCTCCAAGGAATATTAAAGATATCTGCACCATCATACTAATTTTTCCATGGAATACACGAAAAAACAAACAACTGTCTTCAATGTAATTTGTTGGATATTTTATATGGTGTATTAAACTGGAGTGTTTCGGTAAATTCATCAGACGTACTGCAAGACAGAAATATTAAACTGTTCAACTCATAAACTCCCATGAAAACTGTAACTGACTAGCAAGAATACATTCACATGCACAGGAAATTGTAATTAGTGGACTACGACTTATTAAATGTGCAAGTGAGTCTGTAAGCAAAATAGCTGATTGAGTAGTTCTGTAATAATAGGTACTGTATGAACTCTGAAAAATGCTGAGTCCAAGTTTGCATTGCTACTAAATAACAAAGAAATGATATTATGTGTGTATCCATGTGTCAGAAGTCTAATACTAAACACAATGTCTGCAGTTATTTAACAACAGAGCAAATTAAAAAGAAGATGTGGAGTGCTTATCCACATTTTAAAAAGATTACCTCATTTGTTTAGTTGGGACTTACCTGCAATAGTGTTGTATGTATTTTGGAGCCATCTTTCAGCCACATTGGGTAACAACCAATTTTCCTTGCAATAACACCTGTTCTCCTCGTCTTAGGAGTCCATTCACCACGTTCCAAAGGTGCATTTTTGAGTGGGCTTTGTTGACAGGTACGTACTCCTCCAATAACAGCTGGTGGTCCATATTTATCTTGGACTACTTCCTTGATAAATGCTGAGTTTTCTTGAGTCAAATTTTCATTATAATTCTGCGAAAAGAATTTTATAGCAATTATTATTGCTTATGAAAATGAAATGAGGATGACAAACAGATACTTAGGTCTCTTTGATACTAAGTTCGCTGGTTCAGCAAATGATTCTCAGTATCAGTTGCAGATAGCAGGACTAGAGTATCTTACTACAGATAGATAAATGGAGACAACAGAGAGCTCTCCAAATATTACAAGCAAGAAACACATGCTGCAGCAGCTACACTCATACTTTTTGCTACTAGAAGAATTTGCATCAATCATATGCTGCACGTGCAGCCTATCTCAAAGCACTGATCCGTAGGTGTTGAGTTTTGTGTGAAAAGCAAAACTGTTTGCACGGGCAGCCTATCTCAGAGCACTGAACCGTAGGTGTTGAATTTTGTGTGAAAAGCAAAACTGTAAACAATCACATGCTGAATTATTAGTGTGTGAAGTAATAATTATGTACGTACCCAATAAAGAAGTTTGTACACAGGCACTGAAATTAACAAATCTCGAACAAATATTGACAATACCAAAAATTTTTAAATTTCAGACACAGCACAGCAGTATCTCGAGGGAATCAGCACATCTTTAATACAACTGTTTAAAATATTGAATGCTGCACAGCAAAATTTTAATGACAGTCAACTATATTCTGTAAAATAGTGTTCTTAATCACACCACAGTAGGTGTATTGGTCTTTTTTTCTTAGTGAGAAACAGAGATTACACAAGTACACACAAGAAAACTACTTTTGGGGAGCATCTTCGAGAATCTAAGGATAATATGGTTGGCATTGACCACAATTTGAAGGTCTTACACAACGCCCCTAAAGGCAAGAAACCTGATATTTTAGAAAGCATGCCGAAATACAGCCACAGAAAACCTATAAAGAAAATGTTCTTAATGATCAGTTAGATTTTGCTTATGACAATTTCTTCAGAATATTTCATGATGTTCTATAAATTTAGTGTGTTTTAATTAGATTTTGCTATGTACCTTATTTTCCGTACTTACGCATCAACTGTTTCTGCAGCTAAAAAATTCGGTTTGCCCCTTGGGCTTTCAAAATTCTGTTTGCCCCTTGTACCTAGTTATTTCATTTTGGGCTACATTTCGTGCCACCATACTTTTATTTGGGTAGATGTGGTATTGCCAGCAATTAGTTGGAATTCAAGTATACTGACCCTATTTCACTCGGTTTACTTGTAATGTAAGAGATTCTAGTTAGTTTGGCTCCTTGTGGTATAACGGTGTCGAGCCTAGACCTCGAGCTATGCACCATTGTACATGACTTATAAGTGATGATATTAATCAAACAGTGGAAAATCCAGCATGGAATGTAACAATATTGTGAAAAGGAAAGTTCACACTTACCTTATAGCGGAGATGCTGAGTTGCAGATAGATACAATAAAGAGACCGTCACAAACAAAGCTTTCGGCCTGTAAGGCCTTCTTAAAAAATAGACGACGACACACACACACACACACACACACACACACAAAACTGACACACACAGGACTGCAGTCTCTGGCAACTGTAAGCACACTCATGATATTATTTACACATAAATGTAAGGCTAATATCTGGTAGCATACAAACGCTAGGTGCCAGAAGTTTTTAGAGCTCTTGTGGCTAGGACCTCTGCATTTTTAATATTATGTTGCCATACATAGACCTCGAGCTACATTGTTGTATAAAGGTTTTGACGTAACTCTTAACTATACTGGTACACATATTTCTTGCTCAAAGGAAGGGAGTATCCTCATATATGCAGCTGTAGGATGTAGAAATTGTTCATATCCTTGCCTTCAGTACCGTTCGGATTACGGATTGTAAGTAGGTCTTGTGCTAAGCTGATGTGTGAGGGTGTGTGCAATTGTCTGCTTTACTTCTTGTTGTTAAGGGACAGTTTTGTCAGGTTGTATACTGAAGCTAAGTGTCAGAGTGTTTTATGTATAACGCATTAGATCTTAATAGTTTCACTGAGTGTTGTTGAAGGTTAATCTCTAACTGCATTGCTGTACAAATGGCAGATTGTTGAACACCTCCCTAACATCCCTTGCAGTTCCTTGGGTAGATAGAGGAAGATGCTTTCCTAACACAGGCTGTGTCTAAGCAGTCGGATATCTCTTATTTCGGTATTGCTCCGACAATGTTTACTGTACACTAATAATGTACGATGTATTTCATAGGAAGATTTCTTGTGATGTTTTGGCCATCTACTATTCACATAAAGGTGATATTCAGTTGCTAGGAAGAGGCTGCAAATTATAACCGTTAGTCCTCCAGCATTTGTTGGACATTCACTTGACATAGATTCTGAGCTACGTTTGTGTGTATCTACATTATACCTGTTAGATAAATGACGGTAAGGCTCAACTGCATACACAAGCTAGGTCATCATAGTGTTTCAGTTGCAAGATGTTTGTCCTGGAAATAGTTCCAACTTTATGTTGGGGATGTGGGCATTGAGCAACTTTGCTGTACAACTGAAACTTTATTGAATATCTCCTCATATCTTATGTACATTTTGGTGTAGATAGAAGGCAACAGAAACAGTTGTTTAGCTGCTGGATGTCTCATATTTCACTATTACTCATCAGTATTTGGTACTATGGTTTGAACATAGACCTTGAGCTATGTAGCGGAATATAAGTGGCATGTGTGATGATATATTCCATAGCTAAGTTTATAGCAAATTTATAGCCTTCTAATGTTTGGGTAGAAGGTAGTTTTGCCTGCTGCAAGCAGGCACAGAGTATTAGGTGTGGTTAGCTCTTTTGTACCTGTGACCATATGCTGATGCACATGGACTTCGAGCTACAATGGCATAATAGAACAATTTATTAAGAGTAATCTCCGAGTATTCTAGTATTAATTATTTGAGCCCATTCTGGATCTCTGGCATATCCTGTGAGTTATTCAGAGTTCTATCCACACTGGATTGCCTTTGTGTAGGTTGACCACATGACAGATAGATGGCTACTGTAGTGCTTCGAGAATTTCCGTGTAAATTCTAGAACCACTTGGCCTTCCTCCATCTCGAACCCACGATATTTTAAATAGAAGTATGAGAGAGATGAATCTGACCTACTACGCATTGTATGTTTGTGTGTGCAGGTCTAAAAACAGTCACGAGCAAAATGTGGACATGGCGGCCGAACGGCGGCCGACAAGTACCTGCTGTACGATCCATAGTGTTTCGTGTATGTGTAGAGAAGAGCCTGTGCTATTCTTTGCTGGTTTAGTAACTGCGATGATTGTTAAGAACAAATGAAGAAATGAGATTAGACTTTTATGTAATTCATGTGTTGGACTTGCTAGAAACAAGACATGTTCATATTATCTGGGGGTTATTAAACCAACCCTGTTGTAAATGTATCCTAATAGAGTCTAATGGCCGGCCGCGGTGGCCGTGCGGTTCTAGGCACTCCAGTTCGGAGCCGCGCTGCTGCTACGGTCGCAGGTTCGAATCCTGCCACGGGCATGGATGTGTGTGATGTCCTTAGGTTAGTTAGGTTTAAGTAGTCCTAAGTTCTAGGGGACTGATGACCACAGCAGTTGAGTCCCATAGTGCTCAGAGCCATTTGAACCAGAGTCTAATGTTTGATGACTTGGTTGACTCACATGAGTTCTTATATTTATATGAGAAGTGGTGAATTTGCTTTTTGTGGAAGTTGAAATATACCATGACTGAACTAAAGGTATTCTTCAAGTACCACATTATTTCAGAAGTAGTGAGAGAGAGAGAGAGAGAGAGAGAGAGAGAGAGAGAGAGAGAGAGGGAGAGAGAGAGAGAGAGAGAGAGAGAGAGAGAGAGTCTGATAAATTCCCTTAACCAGCATTATTCTTCCGAGAAGTTTTTGGAGATCGACATGGTCGGCTATCCAGAGAAGATCGGCTGTGCATACGAAGTAAGTCAACCTATGGGAGAGAGGTGGGAAGTTTGCAAACCAGCTCCACATCACTTCTTGTCATCTAAAGTGTTAGAACGTGGCGACCGGTGGAAAAGGACCCGAAAAAACAGGAATTAGAGAACGAAAACGAGAAAAGTGGATGTTGGATGTTGCATGTTGCCATAAGAATCAAGGATAACAAGACGAGAAAACAGTTACGAGAAACTTGATTTAGCCCAGAAACCAAATGAATAAGAAAATTTGAGAATGTGGCAAAGGGAAAGAAGTAAGGAAGTAGTAACAGTAAAAGAACGGAAAGAGGACCTCGACATATCAGACTAAGAAGAGATACGATGAGAATAACTCAAATAAGAAGATCCAGTGTGGGGAGTATACAGCTCTCACACACATTGCAGCGCCGCTGATGCGGAAACCAACAACTGACAGGTCATTCCATATCAAATCACCCAATAAAAAATAAATTTTACACCCACCTCCTTAGATTTTCATGAAATTTGGCTCAAATGGTTCTAATACCATCCTGACAACACCTGCAAATTTTTTTTGCTGTATCTCTTATAGATTTTTTTAATAAATTTTTAAAGTTTTTATGTTTTGCGTTTTCCGAACCTTCGGAAATGGTAAATTTAATTTGCATTCAAAACTTTAAAATTGCTTATCTTAAAAACTCTTTTAGGTAACATCATGAATTTTTGCAGCAAATTTGTTTATTATACATATTTGAAGATAAAAACGATACTATTAAAATATATTAATATTTTCTATATATATATATATATATATATATATAAACTTTTTTTTTTATTTATTATAAGAATTGCAGTATCTAGAGTCTCAGACCTGATAGAATGCTCAAATTTGTTTTAATTTACTCTTAAACATATAGGCTACTTGATAAAACAAAAATAATGATGGCTTTTTAACATTTTTATTAATCATAGTAGATTAAATTAGAATTATGTACAAAGATAGTGTACTTACAACACCTATGTATAACCAAACTGATTGCTTGAAACATTGAATTTTTTGAGTAATTTTGTCTTTTTAATAAACATTAATGCTGATTCAAAATGTTTTACCACTTCATCCAAGAGCTTTCAGTTCTTTTGATACAGTCTTTTTTGAAGTAACACATTCTTCCAGTGCCGCTTGATTGAGGTCTACTACACAGACTATGTGCTCCAAAGGCACTATGCAAGAATCTTCTCTTTCAGGCCAATAAAATGATGCAGCTGGTCCTGAAGGATGTAGAAATAAAATTTCTGCATCTTCTTCATCATTGAATATTGTTTTTACCAGTCCAAAGTACCAGTTACCATCATAATTTGCAGCCACATAGCTATTTATGGATGGTTCAACACGAACCCAATCAGAAGAAGACTGGAAAGAAATGACTAAGGAGGGTTTTACACTATCTGTAGTCCTTCTAATTTCAAGGTTGTTTGTTGGAAGTGGTTTGATATGAAAACTTCTTGTTCCAGGAATGGTTCGGGTTGCTGAAAAACATTTTTCTAGTTTTAACCGTGGCAAATCAGCTTCTTTTTTGTCAATAAAGTGAAAATGAATGTTTTCAATATTTTTTTCACAAAACTTGTACACATCGATTGCTGTCATTATTGTTCTTCGTCTGAAAGCTGTAGACTGGCTTTCCTTAAAATTCTTTTAATAGTTCCTCCTAGGCCATCACAAATTGACTTCCCATGACTTGTTGCAAAAAAAGAGTGTTGGGCCTTCAAATTAAAGTCTCTCAAGTGTTCAGTCAAATTTTTAAAACTGTTTCTATTTTTGTACTGCCCAGCACAGCCATCTGTAAAGTAGTGAACTGAGTCAATGTCAGTATGATGTAATGACAGCCACTTTGTAATTTCTTTTTGTACAAAGTTAACAAAGCCAGTGTTATGTTCTTGGTCATCACTAATAAAACAATGGTTGGAAACAAAAACATTGTTTTCCTCATTTCTTAGAAAAACTCCAACTGGGTGTAGAGTACAACCACCTCTATTCCAGTGGTAACTTTGGATCTCATTTTGTATAACAAATGAATAATTTTCACTGAAATCCATCACAATAATTGCTGTTTTGGGTGGTGGGTCTTCTTTCAATCTTTTAAAGGCTGCTGATTGGGATTTTGCTACAAACGAGTGCGGGGTGAGCTTTTCCAATGACCTAACCAATAAAGAAATGTCGTCTTCAACACTGATAGACTGTTTGATCATTTCTGCCCTGTCTGTGTTAACCCACTGACTGATTACAATTTCTTCTTCTAAATCATAATCTTCACTTAGTTTTTCAGTTAAGTACTCAGTTAGTGCAGTATTTGCAGGACAGTTGTCGCAATGATGTAGCATGCAGTTTTGGTTTTCCGTGTTGCACACAAGCATCTTAATTAGGTCTTTATAAGATTCTTCAATTTTCACAGCATCCAGTAATAGTTTAACATTCTGGTGGATACTGCATACACAAACAGTGTGTGCGCCTGCAGCACCAGCAAGGATACACCATTTAGGTCTCAAGAAACAAAATTTTGAAAATTCTACTTCTACCTCGGGATTCTCCCATTTGAAATAATAATAGAGTTCTCTCAAGTTACACAAAATGAGTCTTTTTTGCATGTACACATTTTTTTGAACACTTACTTTGTCTTTTGTTCCAGGTAGCACTCTGGAACTTTCATCCTTTTCATAAAAATCTGTTACAAGTCTTACTGTATTTTCAGAAAGAGTTTTACCTTTTTTTTGACCAGGAGTTTCCAAAATACCCTTTCCAGATTTTAGCTTTCTAGCTTGTCGCACCATGTACTCACTTACATTAAATTCTTTCATCACTTTATTTCGACTTCAAGAATCTGAGCCAAGGTCAGAATCTGGATTTTTCTAGACCTCCCAACAGATGAAATCTTCTCTTTCATAAGAGAAATCATTACATCAAAATCCTTTGCTTTCTCAACCACACTTGTATCTTCTTCGTCATCATCAGAACGTGGCGCATCATATTTTAATGCTTTTGAAACCGCCTTTTTTGCAGTCTTTTCAATACTGCTAACTTTCCTTTTAAAATAAGACCCTTTACTTTGTTCTGACAAGCCATGAAGCTTTATCGGTGTTAAACCTAAATTATCAAGAGCAATGTTTGTTTGTACGAGGGTTTCATTTCTGGATCCCAATGATTCTAATTCAACCATGACTTCATCATCTGTTGGGCAAAGCTTTTGTCCAGGTTTTATGCTAATATTTTTTGTCAGTAATTGTTTAGAAAATTCCAAGCCTACACTTCTCAACGATTTTTTGATGGGCTTTCTGTGTTTTTTTGGTGGGTCTACACATGTTGTTTGATACTTTTCAAAAACATTTAAAAAGTAGTAGCTGTGGTGTGAACATATATTCTTAAATTCACACAGATTAATTCCAGATCGTAAGTGGATCAAATCTTTTTCTTCCTCACTCAATTCAGATACCGGTTGTAACTTTTCTGAAGGTGTGTAGGCTGTTTGGAAACAGTCAGATTTTTTAAATAACCCTACGCTACAGGTTTGAATATCTGACATACTGATTTCACTTTTGGTCAGATTACTGTTCTGGTTACTTTTATTGGATATTGGAAAAGAATCTCTGCAAACTAAGTAACAGTACTTACTGAAAGTTCGAATAAACTTAATAAAATACTATCCAAGCACTATTTAACACTGTAATAATTTTTTACTTCAAAACACACGAGTAACAAAACAAAATCCAAGTGTACATTGTTACTCCAAGAAGACAAAAACTTATTTTCGGTGTCCAAGTCACTTGGTACTTTTTATTTTTAAAATGTAATTAATATTATTTTAAAAATTATATAACTATTAAACAGGTTAAAAAGCCAACATAATTTTTCTTTTATCTAATAGCCTATACAATTAAGAGTATTTTAAAACAAATTTGAGCTTTCTATCAGGTCTGAGACTCTAGATATTGCAGTTTTTGTAAAACTAAACATCCGTTAGCTAAAAAAAAACTTGTAAATTTTTTTTCATTTGGAAGATTTTAATATATCTTTATGGTAATTTTTTTTAACATTTAGATATAATACATAAACTTATTCCAAAATTTCATACCGATATCTTGAGTATTCTTTAATATACAAATTTTTTTAGTTGTGAGGACACGTTTAAGTTACGATTTACGACTGCTAAATCAACGCCAAATCTAAAAACTTTAAAAATTTATTTAAAAAAACTATACAAGATAGAGCAAAAAAATTTTGCAAGTGCTTTCAGGATGATAAAAGAGGTAATTGTAACAAGTTTCATCAAAATCTGACATGGTTGGTGTCAAGGCCTGGGTGACTTGACATGGAATGACCCTGACGTCACCGGCACCAGTTGCTGTTCGTCGATGCTGATTCTACATCGCGCCGACGCCAACGCGGAAACCAGCAACCGAAGACACCGGCACCAGTTGCTGGTCACTGGTGCTGATTCCACATCTGCTCACCGACGCAGCCTAAAACTCTACACTGGCTGAGTATAAAGTTGAAGAAACTGTTCAATATACTGTATTTATACTTAGAATTATTGTTTTAAAATGCTTACTAGATGTAAAATTGGTAAAACCATGGAAAACATACAGTTCGTTGGAGAAACATCAGAACCAGCCATGGCAATGAAAGTGAGTAAGGAGGTGCAGGACTGATCTGAATTAGGATACCTAATCAAAGCTCAAAATGATAAATTAGACGCACAGAGCACAGATTCAGCGGCTTTAAGAAAGGAACTAAATGAAACTTCTAATGCTCAGAATGAAACTCTAAAGAAAGAACTAGGCTCTGTAAATTCTCAATTAAATTTGCTAAATGCCAAAGTAGAATCGCAAAGCAAAGAATTTGGTGGTTTATGTGAAAGCATGGGGGCTTTAAAAACTGAATTTGATGATTTAGATAATAAGGTAGAGGATTTGAAATTAAAATTAATGAATGAAGTAACTAACTTTTTAAACCTCCATGTAAATCAACTTTCACTGACTTTAATCAGAAACAGAATGACCAAATCCAGGGTTTGACAAAGAAATTAGAAATTGATATTGAGGAAAAATGTTGTTGTTGTTGTCTTCAGTCCTGAGACTGGTTTGATGCAGCTCTCCATGCTACTCTATCCTGTGCGAGCTTCTTCATCTCCCTGTACTTACTGCAACCTACATCCTTCTGAATCTGTTTAGTGTATTCATCTCTTGGTCTCCCTCTACGATTTTTACCCTCCAAGCTGCCCTCCAATGCTAAATTGGTGATCCCTTGATGCCTCAGAACATGTCCTACCAACTGGTCCCTTCTTCTTGTCAAGTTGTGCCACAAACTCCTCTTCTCCCCAATTATATTCAATACCTCCTCATTAGTTATGTGATCTACCCATCTAATCTTTAGCATTCTTCTGTAGCACCACATTTCGAAATCTTCTATTCTCTTCTTGTCCAAACTATTTATCGCCAGTTTCACTTCCATGCATGACTACCCTCCATACAAATACTTTCAGAAACGACTTCCTGACACTTAAACTTATACTTGATGTTAACAAATTTCTCTTCTTCAGAAACGCTTTCCTTGCCATTGCCAGTCTACATTTTATATTAACTCTACTTCGACCATCATCAGTTATTTTGCTCCCCAAACAGCAAAACCCCTTCACTACTTTAAGTGTCTCATTTCCTAATCTAATTCCCTCAGCATCACCCAAGTTAACTCGACTACATTCCATTATCCTTGTTTAGCTTTGGTTGATGTTCATCTTAAGTCCTACTTTCAAGACACTGTCCATTCCATTCAACTGCTCTTCCAAGACCTTTGCTGTCTCTGACAGAATTACAATGTCATCGGCGAACCTCAACGTTTTTATTTCTTCTCCGTGGACTGTAATACCTACTCCGAATTTTTCTTTTGTTTCCTTTAGTGTTTGCTCAATATACAAATTGAATAACATCGGGGAGAGGCTACAACCCTGTCTCACTCCCTTCCCAACCACTGCTTCCCTTTCATGCCCCTCAACTCTTATAACTGCCATCTGGTTTCTGTACAAATTGTAAATAGCCTTTCACTCCCTGTATTTTACCCCTGCCACCTTTAGAATTTAAAGAGAGTATTCCAGTCAACATTGTCAAAAGCTTTCTCTAAGTCTACAAATGCTAAAGCGTAGGTTTGCCTTTCCTTAATCTATTTTCTAAGATGAGTCGTAGGGTCAGTATTGCCTCACGTGTTCCAAAATTTCTACGGAATGCAAACTGATCTTTGCTGAGGTTTCCATTAGTCTGTAAGGAATTCGCGTTAGTATTTTGCACCTGTGACTTATTAAACTGATAGTTCGGTAATTTTCACATCTGTCAACACCTGCTTTCTTTGGGATTGGAATTATTATATTCTTCTTGAAGTCTGAGGGTATTTCACCAGTCTCATACATCTTGCTCACCAGTTGGTAGAGTTTTGTCAGGACTGGATCTCCCAAGGCTGTCAGTAGTTCTAATGGAATGTTGTCTACTCCCGGGGCCTTGTTTCGACTCAGATCTTTTATTGCTCTGTCAAACTCTTCACGCAGTATCGTATCTCCCATTTCATCTTCATCTACATCCTCTTCCATTTCCATGATATTATCCTCAAGTACATCGCCCTTGTATAGACCCTCTATACACTCCTTCCACCTTTCTGCTTTCCTTTCTTTGCTTGGAACTGGGTTTCCATCTGAGCTCTTGATATTCATACAAGTGGCTCTCTTTTCTCCAAAGGTCTCTTTAATTTTCCTGTAGGCAGTATCTATCTTACCCCTAGTGAGATAAGCCTCTACATCCTTACATTTGTCCTCTAGCCATCCCTGCTTCGCCATTTTGCACTTCCTGTCGATCTCATTTTTGAGACGTTTGTATTCCTTTTTGTCTGCTTCATTTACTGCATTTTTATAAGTTCTCTTTCATCAATTAAATTCAATATTTCTTCTGTTACCCAAGGATTTCTACTAGCCCTCGTCTTTTTACCTACTTGATCCTCTGCTGCCTTCACTACTTCACCCCTCAGAGCTACCCATTCTTCTTCTACTGTATTTCTTTCCCCCAGTTCTGTCAATTGTTCCCTTATGCTCTCCCTGAAACTCTGTACAACCTCTGGTTTAGTCAGTTTATCCAGGTCCCATCTCCTTAAATTCCCACCTTTTTGCAGTTTCTTCAGTTTTAATCTACAGTTCATAACCAATAGATTGTGGTCAGAGTCCACATCTGCCCCTGGAAATGTCTTACAATTTAAAATCTGGTTCCTAAATCTCTGTCTAACCATTATATAATCTACCTGATACCTTCTAGTATCTCCAGGATTCTCCCATGTATATAACCTTCTTTTATGATTCTTGAACCAAGTGTTAGCTATGATTAAGTTATGCTCTGTGCAAAATGCTACCAGACAACTTCCTCTTTCATTTCTCTCCCCCAATCCATATTCACCTACTATGTTTCCTTCTCTCCCTTTTCCTACTCTTGAATTCCAGTCACCCATGACTATTAAATTTTCGTCTCCCTTCACTACCTGAATAATTTCTTTTATCTCATCATACATTTCATCAATTTCTTCATCATCTGCAGAGCTAGTTGGCATATAAACTTATACTACTGTAGTAGGCGTGGGCTTTGTGTCTATCTTGGCCACAATAATGCGTTCACTATGCTGTTTGTAGTAGCTTACCCGAGTTCCTATTTTTATATTCATTATTAAACCTACTCCTGCATTACCCCTATTTGACTTTGTATTTATAACCCTGTATTCGCCTGACCAAAAGTCTTGTTCCTCCTGCCACCGAGCTTCACTACTTCCCACTATATCTAACTTTAATCTATCAATTTCCCTTTTTAAATTTTCTAATATACCTGCCCGATTAAGGGATCTGACATTCCACGCTCCGATCCGTAGAACGCCAGTTTTCTTTCTCCTGATAACGACGTCCTCTTGAGTAGTCCCCACCCAGAGATCCGAATGGGGGACTATTTTACCTCTGGAATATTTTACCCAAGAGGACGCCATCATCATTTAACCATACAGTAAAGGTGCATGCCCTCGGGAAAAATTACGGCTGTAGTTTCCCCTTGCTTTCAGCTGTTCACAGTACCAGCAGAGCAAGGCCGTTTTGGTTAGTGTTGCAAGGCCAGATTAGTCAATCATCCAGACTGTTGCCCCTGCAACTACTGAAAAGGCTGCTGCCCCTCTTCGGGAACCACACGTTTGTCTGGCCTCTCAACAGATACCCCTCCGTTGTGGTTGCACCTACGGTACGGCCATCTGTATCGCTGAGGCACGCAAGCCTCCCCACCAACAGCTAGGTCCACGGTTCATGGGAAAATGTAATATGGAAAAATGTAATATGGTCGAATCCCTAATTAATGAAAAGTTAGGATCATTTGAAAATATATGTAATGTTAAGTTTGATGCTGTAAAGCAGGGGTTGCATACTTTAAACGAGTGTGTCGACAAGCAAGATAAGTTAATGCCAATAATCCAATTGCAAATTACAGGCATTAATAAAAAAGTAGATAATGTAGAAAGAAACTGCAAAGAAAAACTAGCAAACTCAGACATCATAAATATAAATAGTCTGGAGGAGCAGGTAGAGGAAATTATAGATTGGAAGGCCACTGAGAGAACAACATCTGGGAATGCATCGCCTATGGTTTCTTCCGAATTTACTGATACCAGGAAGAGCATAGAAGAACTCTAGAGAGAAGTCAAACTTATCCAGGATAGAGTAGAGTATAGAATAAATTTACCTAACATGGTATTGACTAATGAAGTGGTGATTGTTTTGCAATGGGAAAAATGTCCAAAGAAATGTAAAGAGAAGTACTGGTCTGCACATGTTCAAGTGAAGTTAATATCAGATCCATGGGATCTGGGCGGAGTCATCTACCTCCCAGGGACGTTAACATTCTGTGTTAACGGGCGGAATGATGACCGTTGGATCCTAAGTTGTTTTCGGTGTTTCTTCTGTAATAATTTTCCTGCACTGAATTCCCCCAAACTCTTAAACTATTCTATCATCCCACACTTAGAGGTACTGGTAAAACCATACCAGTGAGAATTTGTTATTACGACACCCAAAATTGCTCCTGGTATGTGACAGCTTCATCCTCAGTTGTTAAAGAGGGTTTTGCCCACCAGGAATTTTGACTGTGTCATCCTTGGTTTTTAGAGGGTTGTGCCCGCGAGGAATTTTGATTGCATTTTCCTCTGTTATTCCACGGGTGCCCCTAACTGTCCTCATAAATCATCCCGGCTCGCCCCAACTTATCCTGGCTTTACTAGGCAGCGACATGAGGTGGGAATTGGTACGCATATTATCCCTGAAATAAGATAGATTAAATCTGCCTAGCCAGCCATTCTCTCCCGTGGTTTTGATTGTAATGTCGACAGCAGCCGACGCGCTATCCATATTTAGTTAGGTTTTATTTTAGGCTGAATTAGTTCTTGTTAGTAATCTCTTCACCAGTTTTCTGTGCAAATCTGTGGACAGAAGTCTGGGTGAAATCAACATCATTACATTTGTATATTCTATTAATATGAGTCATAATTACAAATGATTACAAAAATTGTCTTCTTGAAAGCTGCCTGGTACTCCTCCTTTTGTCACATAGTTCTAAGTAAGTAGGGGGAACCATACCTGGCACATAACTTTCAAAATAATTTCTGAATTCGTGGGAATACCATTCTCACACTGAATGTAAGATTATCGATTTAAAGTCACTGAAACATATTTATCTTAGTAAACTGAATAGGATTTTATATTTGTGGAAAACATAATATTGCGTGACTAATTAAATGACTGTGATAATGGAATATATAATTTGATACTTGGTACAGAATATTTATACCTTTCGTGAGATGTGACGTAGACGGGAGGGTTTGTATCAATTTCGAAAGGGGCGGATATTGTAGGTAAAGCATGATTTACACTAACAGATGCAGTACTAATTTTGCAATTTTCGGTGTACGTATGAAATGAGAAATTCGTTGGCTATGCTAACTCAAAACCAAATTACCATCTTTCAATCTGACCTAGACCTCAGGCTATAGTACAGATCAACTGTAACTCAATCAATAGTTCCAGTATTTACTTCTCAGCTGCATTCAATTACCATTATACAAAAATATCTTTAAATTTTCTGTTCTGTACTAATAGTTCCACATTCTTTAGCACATCATTTATTATTTGTGGTGGCAATGCATAAATAAATTTTATAAAAGGTCTAAAACAATCCTGAGAATAAATAGTAACAGTAGATTGTGGGGTCAGGTTACAAGCCTTACTGTTACTTGGCTGCTGTACATTTCCATCTTACAAAGCATCAAAATGCTCAATGCCAACGGTCTTGCCACAGTGGCAATATCGGTTCCCATCAGATCACTGAAGGTACATGAGACTGTTGGCTTTGATTAGCAATTTGATGGATGACCATCCAGGACTGCTAAGTGCTGTTAGTAAGCAGGATGCACTCAGCCCTTGTGGGAGTCCTGGTCATGAAAACTGACAATGGCTGGGAGGTGTGCTGACCACATGCCTCACTATCCGCATCCAGTGAGGCCCATCGGCTGAGGACGACACTAAAGTAGGGCGTTATTGCTGGTCCTCTCAAGACTGCTTGGGCAGAGAAAGTGCTCATCACTACAATAAATATGATGTGTTTTGATGTTAGTATTTAAACCACACTATGTCAAATTATTCAGTGCCATTAGGCTAAGTGCAACACAGTACACTCGTTTAAATTCTTCTATTTGTGAATATTCATCGTCACAAAATTTGATTGTAGACAACACTCAACACTTGTGGGTCAGAATATGGAAATTTATTTTAGTACGGCAACACTTGAGAATATTTTACTTACACTTCTTTCCTTCTTGACAAACCACGTCGGGTATCTTAAGCGTGGGCGACATTTGAGCCTCTTTCCTCTGCTCTGAGTAATAATGCTATCGAAACTGAAACAAGATGAATGTTTACTGTAAAGTCTTAATATTGTTACCGGTTACTGTCCAATATTTGCGTACGTAGTTTATGAATGTAAAGTACGAATATCAACAATGACATTTCCTATAATTATCTCCTTCTTTCAATTTAAGATTGCTGTAATCGTTTCTACTTAGAGCAATATGACAGTAGCTTACCTCGGTTTCAAAAAGCAGATATTAGTTTGAATAGACGCAAACAGTTTCCACACTGTTCCGGCAGCCATCTTTGTTGTTATGCCAGTACTCAATGCATTGGAACGAGCGTTGAATCAGTGTTTTACCTGTTATGAACAATGTTTACATCAGAACAGCGTTATGAATCCATCAGGAGCAGTATCTGGAACTGAGCTCTATGGTAATGTGATCAAATGTTGATGTACTCAAGAGCTACAATTATATACAGTGGTTAATATACTGTAAGCTTGTCAAGGGCCTCATCGATCTTTTTTTCTGTAAAGAAAAAAAAGGACATTGTGGAGAAGTGTGGGTGATGCATGTATACGGTGTTTCTGTCAGATTTCAAAACTGTGCCCTGGCATTGAATGTGTCATTGAGAAATTTGTTAAGTTTGACGATTGGTCTGTGATTTAAGAGTGAATAATTGTACACAAGCATCACGATCATCAATAAACTTAACGCTATTGCCACAGGACGTACGTTCTTCCTATATGTCATGTTATTTAATTGAAGTCCCTGTTCGCTGTCGAAACTAGCGTTTGATTGTGTCTATAATGTATTTACAGATACCCTGCGCTGAGCATGATTTCCGGTATTCCTTTTAGCGAAACGCAAATTTTGGGTAACGAAGCCCATAGTGTTCAACACATTTGTCCACCGGTATGTTCTCGCGCAATCTGTTTATTTGATTCATGACTCACCAAAAACGGCAATATCTCATTGCGCAGTATATAAATATCTCCTATATTTGGCTGACACTCTTCTGCGTCGTGTCTCATTGTGTTTCTTGTGTTATTAAAAATGTGGAAAACAGCTGGAGTTCCGAAGAAGTAATTTAATTTCTACCATTAAACGAGTGCTAGTAAAGTTTCCATTTGGTACTACTCAGTTACGTCTAGGGTTATGTTTTCAGGCAGTGTTAGCTGTGTGTCAACAGTGCTACACAGCAATACTATGGAAAAATTTGCTGTTGAAGAGTTGGCTGATATGAGTCTTGTATACGGGGTCACTAAAGGCAAAGGAGGAGTGGGCCACTGACACTATACTGAGCTGTCCCCACATAGACAGCATACATGTCACAGCACTTTTGTGGGAGGGGTTGTTGCATTAGTCTTGAGTTTTGTGTTGTACATTTTAGTTATTGTATGTTATGGCTTCTTCTCTGTTGTGAAGATGTTTTCACAGAAACAAGCCTGATTCTGGTAACAAACAAAAAAAATTGTAATTACATTACTCTGTAATGAACCACATGAGATTATGGATCCCTTATACAAAAATATCCAGAAGGTATCCCTGAAAACCTGTGAAAGTATGTCAGTGGAGTTCTGGTTCACCTTGTGTATATGTACCCCTTCTCCTTCAAGTACATGCATTGTGAATTGTGGAAAGGTTTTTGTCTAGTAACAAAAAACAAAAATTGCCTTTATATAAAAAATAAAAACAGATTTTTGTGTAGTAGTAATAATAAGAAACCTCTTCCCTACTAATTGATGGCTCTGATCATTGAAACACACTTGTATATGTTTTTGGTTGACACTATAAGTCTACACAATAGTTTGATTATGGGTTTGCACCTTGCACATGTAGGGTCAAATTTTTATCGTTCAATAACGTGCCTCATACAATCAAAGATTTGACGTAGGGACTTATGATATAGTTTCAGCAGGCATTCTGGCTGTGCCAGCTGATATGGATCTACTATCTTCCAACCCACCAAGGAAAGACAGAGAAGAGGAAGGGGATGATGGGAAATAAATGTGAGACAGTGAGAGGAATTTGACAAAACTGTGAAAGACCTACGTAAATCAAAATAATCTATCTGGAATTGACAAAATTCTCTGAGAGATCATTGGGGGGAACCAACCATGACAAAACTCCCACCTGGTATATAGCAACACTGGAAAGTCTTAAACAAAACCACACTGCTAAGTGGCACAGATTTACTTTGTGGTCAGCTGCATATAGTGCACTGTAATGCTTTTTGTGGCCACAGTAATTGGCAACAGACTCTTCTTTCAGTAGCAAGCAAATTGTATTAACTTCGGCCACGCAGTACCGTCTTTGCATTATTCTATTTGCCACATCCTCTTAATTACAATATGTACTGTAACCCATGTATATGCTCGCTGTAGGGTAGATTAGACAGGAGACATATCATTAGACTGCAAGAAGAATGTAATGGAGCAAGAGGAATTTTCGATACAAGTTGCCAGCTTTGATCACTGACACAATGTTAATGGTTGCTGCAATGTCACCTTTTGGTGCATACATTCATTCTTTCGTTGTCAGTTGGCAAAGGAAGAAATGTGAAACTAAAATAACCTGGTTGTGTAGACAGACTGCTCTGTAGCTTATCCCATTTCAGAATATCATTACTGATATCACATTATAGTCTGTATCCTATGTCACTGGTCAAAGCTGTTGACTCATATCAAATATTTCTTTTTATCCAAATGTAATAACCCCAATACCAAAGTAAGCGTGCATGGAATGGTGTCATATTATCAAACAATCAGGTTCATATCTCACGTTTGAAAATAGTAACAAGAATTATCTATACAAGAATGGACTGACTGATAGAAACCTCCTTAGTAGAATGACTGCATTTTTTTCAGTATCATACCAACAAACTTAAGTCTGTCACCTGATTTTTCTATGACTGATCCATTTTGATAATTTTACTTCTTATCCCCACTAATAGTTACATCCAGGTACACTGTCCAGTCACATTAATGTGACCACCTGTCAACAGCTTGATTAACCATCTTATGCAGTAAAGGCCACTGCGAGATGTCCAGGAAGTGTGTCATTGAAGTTCTGGAAGGTACCAACAGGGATATGGAGCCATGCTGACTCCAGTGCTGTGGCCAGCTGCCTAGGTTTCTCAATTGAAGATCCATGGTGTGAGGTGGTCTCACAGATCCTCAATTGAGTTTAAATCTGGGGAGTTTTGTGGCCAGGAGAGAATGCAAAAATATAACACTATCACATAAAAAACCCCTTAGAAGTAGCCAACACATTTAACAACTTTTTCACGGGTGTTGCTGAAAATATGTTACAGTCAAACTTTAAGAGCACCCAGGCAAATGAATATAAAATAAGTGCATGTAGAGGATCAATGTACATCAGTTCTGTTTCACAAGATGAAGTAGCTAAAGCAATAAAAGGACTAAAAAATTCCAAATCGGCAGGTATTGATGGTATACCTGCAACAATGTTAAAGAAGAGCGCATCAAACCTAACTGAAGTACTCACACATTTATGCGACTGCCCACTTCAGGCAGGCACTTTCCCTGATGTGTTGAAAACATCAAAAGTTATTCCTGTGTATAAAAAAGGGGATAAAGACAATGTAAATAACTACAGACCCATCACAATTTCCTCCTGCATCTCTAAAGTACTGGAAAAAGTTATATATGAGAAACTTATGAAATTTATAAATAAAAACAGGATCCTATGTAATGAACAACATGGATTCAGAAATAAGAGGTCAACGACAACTGCTGTCTATGAGTGCATCAATTCTATCCTAAACCTGATGGACAAAAAACAGGAAACAATAGGAGTCTTTATTGACTTGTCAAAAGCTTTTGACATGTGGACCATAAAATTCTGCTATCAAAGCTAGAAACATATGGTATTCGAGGTCTGTCCAACAAGTGGATCAGTTCCTTCCTGACTAATCGTATGCAGGCAGTGTGCGTCAAGCACACAAATATTCAACTAAAAACTGTATCTAATCACTTATCTGACTGTAAAGAAATAAAATGTGGTGTACCCCAAGGATCAGTATTGGGACCCCTTCTGCTTCTTCTGTACATAAATGATCTAAGCTTAAATATTGATGCACACAAAACAATCATATTTGCAGATGACACCACGATTCTACGAAAAGGAGGCTACGATGAACAGTTACAACAGACAGTAAACACGGTCACGAAACAATTTAGCAGCTGGGCACAGAGTAATCAGCTTGTAATAAACAGTAAGAAAACCATTGCTCTAAAATTCCACAATCAGTCTCTATCAATGACGAAAACCAGTTGGTAACAGTACTGAAACCAAATTCTTAGGACTTTGGCTGCAGAGTAACATCAGATGGAATAAGCATATTGAAAATCTCAATGCAGAACTGAGCAAAACATGTTACCTTCTTTGTTCATTAAAATCATGCTGTAGTGAGAAAACAGTATTGAATGCATATCATGCCTACTTTCATTCTCGTCTTAGATATGGGGTCACCTTCTGGGGAAACTCTAAAACAGCTAATAGCACTTTTAAACTACAAAAAAGGGCCATTAGAATCTTGTTTGGGTGCAAGCCTAGAGACTCTTGTAAACCCCCGTTCAAGAAATCTGCTATTCCTCCATTACCATGTGTATATGTTATGGAAACCCTTTTGTTCTTTAAATTAAATGTAATAGGCAAGGACCGGAGACTGCAAAAAAACTGTGATATACATGAGCACTTTACCAGACAAAACAGAAACTTACATATGACTCAAATCAGCACAGCACTGTGCCAAAAAGGTACTTTTTGCATGGGAATTAAGCTTTATAACAAACTTCCTGAAAACATAAAAGCTATCACTGGGGTCAATACATTTGGAAAATCTCTAAAGTCATATTTACAGCATCACTGCTTTTACTCCATTGAGGAATATTTAAATTTATGAAATGTGTTATATAAATACTTACGTGTAAAGTGTATTATTGTAAGCTTAAATATGTATGCCTTGAAATGACTTTCAGCCTGTATATTTATAACTTGACTTGTCCAATGTCTTATGCATAAGCTGCTATGTAGACAACAGGACCAATAAAATACAATCTACAATTCTGGTGATCTTTGGACACATTGCAGGGTTCTGCTGGTAGATGCCATGGTGCTGAGGAAAACCAAACTGCAAGGGGAGGGGGGGGGGGGGGTTGGCTCCCAAGGATACATGCATACTTGTGTTGATCCATCTTCAAAATGATGAGATCATCCAGGGAATACCACTAAAATGTTGGCCCCAGACCACAATGCTCCCTTCTGTGGCCTGGACCCTTCCAATGATTGTTGCAGGGTTTTGCTTTCTGATTTCACACTGTTCATGCCAGTGGCCATCTGTCTGATAGAAACGTGATTCATCTGAAAAGACCACCTTTTGCCACTCAGTGGACATCCAGTTCAGGTATTGGCGTGCAGAATTCAGCCTTCATCACTGGTGAACAGCAGTCAGCAGGGGTGCATCACCCAGTCACCTGCTGCAAAAGCCCATATGTGATGATGTACTCTGAACAGTCATTGAGGATACACTGTAAGCACATTGGTTCATCTGGGCACTCAGCTGCTCAACAGTTACACATCTATTCACCCGTACACATCTCCATAGGTTTCGTTCAACCCTGTGACCTATGGTCCTTGGTTCACCACAGTTGCCTTGGTGCCGGTTTTTCATAGTGCCAGTTTGCCATACATGGTATACTTTAACCATTGTGGCACACAAACAGTTTACAAACTTAGCCATTTCAGAAATGCTTCTGCCATTGACCCGAATGCCAGTGATTGTGCCCTTTTGAATATCAGACAAATCACTCTGTCACTGCATTACCACAACAATTGCACTGTTTTCCGTCCCCCCCCCTCCCCCCCCCCCCCCCCAATCTTTATGTGCCCTTCACTGTTAGTGCTGCTACCTGCCATCAGATCCGTGAGTAGTTATTGCTTGTTGAAATTGAACAATGGCAGTCACATTAATGTGATTGGACCAAGTATTTATGTTAGTTGACTGATTCCATTTGTGAATCCGTGTTATTGCAGTCGTAGGATACTATTATTTTTACAGTTTGTGAAGTGCACAATTTAACATTTCTGCACATTTAAAACAATTTACCAATTCTTGCATCACTTTGAAAGCTTACCAAGATTTGGCTCACTGTTTGTGCAGTTTTTTTTTGTTTGTTTTATTTTTTTGAAAGAATGTTCCTCATTACAAATGATTTTATTATCTGCAAATAATTTTATGTTGTTGTTAATATTTCATGCCAGGCCATTAATAAACAGTGTGAACAGTAAGAGTCCCTAGGGTATGCCTGACGTTACTTCTACACCTGCCACGACTCTCCGACAAGATAATGTGCTGTGTCCTGTCTACTAGGAAGTCATAAATTTTGTTTTATTCCTCAAGTGACTGCACTTTGGTAGTAAACACATGTGTGGTAATGACTCAGATATTTTTCACAAATCAATAAATGTGACTTCCAACCAATTGCCTTAACATTTTACCATTTACGATGCCAAGTGGGGAAAACCAAAGTTGAGTTCCATATGAATGGTGTTTTCAGAATCCATGCTGTTTACCATGGAAAAGGTCGTTCTGCTCAAAAATCTTTTTTGTATTTTAACTGAAAATGTTTTCTAAGATAGTTCAACAGATGTATGTCAGTGATATTGACTGCCAGTTTTGTGGGTCACTTGTGATACCTTTCTTGTAAACAGGTTTTGCCTGTGATTTCTTTCAACAATTGTGCACTCTTTTTGTTGGAGGAATCTACATTATTTTATGATTAAAAGAGGTGCCAGCTCAGTCACAAATTATGTATGCTAGAAATAGTTATAAAGATTTAACCATCACCTCAAAAAGCAAAGTTACTAATTAATTTTGAATTTGTTTACGTGTACATATCTGCAGTCCAGGTACAAATTAAAATCTCTACACAATAGTACATGGTACATCACCACATCTCCATCTACACCCTGCAAACCACCGTGAGGTGCATGGCAGAGGCAAAGTCCCATTGTACCAATTACTAGGGTTTCTTCCCACTCCTTTCACATATGGGGCCTGGGAAAAATGATTGTTGAATACCTCTGTGTGTACAGTAATTATTCTAATCTTATTCTCATGATCCCTGTGTGAGAGATACATAGGGGATTGTATACATTCCTACAGTAATCATTTAAGTCAGTTCTTGAAACTTTGTTAATAGACATACTCTGCATACTTTACACCTACCTTCAAGAGCCTTCCAGTTCAATTCATTGTCTATCTTTGTAACATTCTCCAACAAATCTGTGACCGTTTTTGCTGCCCTTCTCTGAATATGGTCAGTGTCCCCTGTTAGTCCTATTTGGTACAGGTCCCACATACTTGAGTAATATTCTAGAATCAGTAGGACAAGTGATCTGTAAGCAGTCTCCTTTGTAGACTGATTGCATTTTCCCAATATTCTACCAATAAATTGGAATCTACCACCTGTTTTATCCATTGTTTTTGCATCTTCTTTCAGATAACACTTTATTATAGGTAACTACATTGTCTGCAAAAAGTCTGAGGTTACTATTAATATTGTTTGCAAGCTCATTAATATACAACATGAACAGCAAGTGTCCCAGTACAATTCCCTGGGGCACACCTGAAGTTATTTCTACATCTGATGATGACTCTCCATCCAAGATAACATCCTAGCCCTCCCTACCAAAAAGTCCTCAATCAGTTCCCAAATATCACTTGATACCCCATACGTTCATACTTTTGACAATAAGCATAGATGTGGCACTGCTTCAAATACTTTTCAGAAATCAAGAAATACTCCATCTATCCGACTGCCCATATCCAAAGCTTTCAGTATGTCATGTGAGAAAAGTGTGAGTTGGGTTTCAAATGATGGATGTTTTCGGAATCCATGCTGGGTGGCATGGGGGAAGTCATTCTGTTCAAGGTACTTCATTATGTTTGAGCTCAGAATATCTTCTAAGATTCTACAATAAATCAATGTCAAAGATACTGGATAGTAGTTTTGTGGATCACTTCTATGAGGGTAATCCCAAAAGTAAGGTCTCCTATTTTTTTATAAGTACATAGAGCTGTTTATTTCTAGAACGGTTTACAGCTTGAACATTAAGCTATTTTTCAACATAATCGCTATTTCTGTCAGTGCATTTTTGTAGACGCTGTGACAGTTTTTGTATTCCCATGTCACAATTAATGCTGACAGGTACTGTGAGACTCTGAAAAAACTCAAACGGGCAATTCAGAACCGGAGAAGAGGAATGTCTAGCAAGGGCGTACACATTCTCCATGACAATGCTCGCCCACACATCACTCGGAAAACCGTTGCTCTCCTGCATCAGTTTCAGTGGAACATAATCACCCACCCACCCTATAGTCCTGACTTGGCACCCAGTGACTATCACCGGTTCCCTAGGTTAAAAGAACATTTGGCCGGAAAGCAATTCAGCTCCGACGGTGAGGTGAAAGAAGAGGTTCATAACTTTCTGAACAGCATGGCGGCGAGCTGGTATGACATGGACATACAAAAACTGCCACAGCGTCTACGAGAATGCATCAACAGAAATGGTGATTGTGTCAAAAAATAGCTAAATGTTCAAGCTGTAAACTGATGTAAACCATTGTAAAAATAAACAGGTCTATGTACTTATAAAAAAAAAAAAAATAGGAGACCTTACTTTTGGGATTACCCTCGTACTGTCCTTCATGTAGACAGGTATGATCTGTGCTTTATTCCACGAATTGGGCATGGTTTTTTGTTTGTAGGAGCTACAATAAATTATAGAGAGGAGAGGGGCTAACTCAACTGCAAATTAAATTCTTGTTGGGTCTTCAACTGGATTAAACTTCATCTACACACAATATTTCTGTAGTCCACCTCGCCACCATCACTGGTCTGAAGCAGTTAGTGGCAAGAGCGGCTTAGGTTTTTACACCTGATTGTGGTGGCCAGGTGGCCCGTGAAAATATTGTGTGCAGATGACAGTTTGATCCGGCTGAAGACCAGAGAAGAATTTGATCTGTTGATATGCTGGGAAAGTCTACATAGTCACAGCAGCGAATTCAGTGGAGAATCTCCATTGGGCCCTGGAGGTTTGCTCAACTTTAACAATTTCACCTAATACATATTTCACTCATCTTTTCAGTGGTTGTTGTTGTTGTTGTTGTTGTGGTCTTCAGTCCAGAGACTGGTTTGATGCAGCTCTCCATGCTACTCTATCCTGTGCAAGCTTCTTCATCTCCTAGTACCTACTGCAACCTACATCCTTCTGAATCTGTTTAGTGTATTCATCTCTTGGTCTCCCTCTATGAATTTTACCCTCCACACTGCCCTACAAAACTAAATTGGTGATCCCTCAATGCCTCAGAATATGCCCTACCAACAGATCCCTTCTTCTAGTCAAGTTGTGCCACAAATTTCTCTTCTCTCCAATTCTATTCAATACCTCCTCATTAGTTATGTGATCTACCCATCTAATCTTCAGCATTCTTCTGTAGCACCACATTTCGAAAGCATCTATTCTCTTCATGTCTAAACTATTTATCGTCCACATTTCACTTCCATACATGGTTACTCTCGATACAAATACTTTCAGAAACGACTTCCTGACACTTGACTCTATACTCGATGTTAACAAATTTCTCTTCTTCAGAAACGATTTCCTTGCCATTGCCAGTCTACATTTTATATCCTCTCTACTTCGACCATCATCAGTTATTTTGCTCCCCAAATAGTAAAACCCATTTACTACTTTAAGCGTCTCATTTCCTAATCTAATTCTCACAGCATCACCTGATTTAATTGGACTACATTCCATTATCGTCGTTTTGCTTTTGTTGATTTTCATATTATATCCTCCTTTCAAGACACTGTCCATTCCATTCAGCTGCTCTTTCAGGTCCTTTGCTGTCTCTGACAGAATTACAATGTCATCGGTGAACCTCAAAGTTTTTATTTCTTCTCCATGGATTCTAATACCTACTCCAAATTTTTCTTTTGTTTCCTTTACTGCTTGCTCAATGTACAGATTGAATAACATTGGGGATAGGCTACAACCCTGTCTCACTCTCTTCCCAACCACTGCTTCCCTTTCATGCCCCTCAACACTTATAACTGCCATCTGGTTTCTGTACACATTGTAAATAGCCTTTCACTCCCTGTATTTTACCCCTGCCACCTTCAGAATTTGAAACATTGTCAAAAGCTTTCTGTAAATCTACAAATGCTAGGAACATAGGTTTGCCTTTCCTTAATCTTTCTTCTAAGATAAGTCGTAGGGTCAGTATTACCTCACGTGTTCCAACATTTCTATGGAATCCAAACTGTGTAAAGGAACATTTGAAAATGGAGTTAAGCATTTCAGCTTTTGCTTTGCTACCCTCAATTTCAGTTCCTGTTTCTTTTGCTAGGAATTGGACACTAATGTTGGTGCCATTAACAGCCTTTACATATGACAGATATTTCTTTGGGTTTTGTGAAAGATCAGTTGACAATATTCTCCTTCGTTAGTCACTGATGGCATCACGCATTGTTCTCTTGAGAGCCAAACACGTTCCGTTCAGCATCTCTCTATCTATAGTCCTGTGGTTTGTTTTAGACATAATATGCAGTAGTCTATGTTCTTTAGAAGTTTCTTTACATTATGAACTGTTCTACTGGGGATATATCTGTCCAGTTCATGGTCAACTATTGTTTTAAACTTGAGCCAAAGTTCCTCTACATGCTCCTGCCTTGTGCTGAAAGTTTCAGGTTCTCCATTGAGATATGACGCTACTGATTTTTTATCTAGTTGTCTGTACATATATATTTTTCTTCTTGTTTTACTTGTCCTTTGTAGTTCAGTAATCATTGTTGCCACAGCCACGTCATGGTCACTGATACCATTTTCGATGTGGACTATAGGTACCAAACTAAACTGGCACACCCTATGGATAAAGTAGAGTATCAAATGGTAATTTGTTTTCAGCAGCAGTGGAAATGTTGTAGTTGTGCCAGACCATCAAGTTACACTATTCAGTCATTTGGTTGGGCGTGACAAAGCTGTAAAATTTCTGCTGCTGCTGAAAACACATTATCAATCGGCTGCACAGTTTTCTTTTGGCTTGTCTAATGGTGTGCTGTGGTATAGGAATTTCACTGTTTACCAAGACAGCAGTCATGTACCTGAAAACAAAGAAAAAATTAGTTAAGTAACTTTATGTTTTTCGATGTGATAATCAAAACTTTATGACTGACCTTTGTAGATTCTGATAGGGATTTTTGCGGACCCTGGGGCCTTGTTTAATTTTGGTGATTTCACTTGTATCTCAATTCTGCTGACACTGATACCAATAAGACTCATCTTTGCAGTGATACAAGAGTTAAACTGGTGTGGTGTTACTGTCACTGTAAACATGGGTTTGTTGTTATATTTGCATAACAGTAATTTGCCTGTCTACTCCACACTTGGATATTCTGGACTTCTTTACCAAAGCTGTAATAATTGTTGTTGTTGTTGTTGTTGTGGTCTTCAGTCCTGAGACTAGTTTGATGCAGCTCTCCATGCTACTCTATCATGTGCAAGCTTCTTCATCTCCCAGTACCTACTGAAACCTACATCCTTCTGAATCTGCTTGGTGTATTCATCTCCTGGTCTCCCTCTACGATTTTTACCCTCCATGCTGCCCTCCAATGCTAAATTGGTGATCCCTTGATGTCTCAGAACATGTCCTACCAATCGATCCCTTCTTCTAGTCAAGTTGTGCCACAAACTTCTCTTCTCCCCAATCCTATTCAATACCTCCTGATTAGTTACGTGATCTATCCATCTAATCTTCAGCATTCTTATGTAGCACCACATTTCGAAAGCTTCTATTCTCATCTATTCTTCATTTCCATACATGGCTACACTCTATACAAATACTTTCAGAAATGACTTCCTGACACTTAAATCTATACTCGATGTTAACAAATTTCTCTTCTTCAGAAACGCTTTCCTTGCCATTGCCAGTCTACATTTTATATCCTCTCTACTTCGACCATCATCAGTTATTTTGCTCCCCAAATAGCAAAACTCCTTTACTACTTTCCTAGTCTAATACCCTCAGCATCTCCTGACTTAATTCGACTAAATTCCATTACCCTCGTTTTGCTGTTGTTGATGTTCATCTTATATCCTCCTTTCCTAGTCTAATACCCTCATCATCTCCCCACTTAATTTGACTAAATTCCATTTCCCTCGTTTTGCTTTTGTTGATGTTCATCTTATATCCTGCTTTCAAGACGCTATCCATTCCATTCAACTGCTCTTCCAAGTCCTTTGCTGTCTCTGACAGAATTACAATGTCATTGGTGAACCTCGAGGTTTTTATTACTTCTCCATGGATTTTGATACCTACTTCGAATTTTTCTTTCGTTTCCTTCACTGTTTGCTCAATATACAGATTGAATAACATTGGGGAGAGGCTACAACCCTTCTCACTCCCTTTCCAACCTCTGCTTCCCTTTCATGCCCCTTACTCTTATAACTGCCATTTGGTTTCTGTACAAATTGTGAAAAGCCTTTCGCTCCCTGTATTTTACCCCTGCCACCTTCCGAATCTGGAAGAGAGTATTCCAGTCAACATTGTAAAAAGCTTTCTCTAAGTCTACAAATGCTAGAAGCGTAGGTTTGCCTTTCCGTAGTCTAGCTTCCAAGATGAGTCATAGGGTCAGTATTGCCTCACATGTTCCAATATTTCTACGGAATCCAAACTGATCTTCCCCGAGGTCAGCTTCTACTAGTTTTTCCATTCGTCTGTAAAGAATTCGCGTTAGTTTTTTGCAGCTGTGACTTATTAAACTGATAGTTTGGTAATTTTCACATCTGTCAACACCTGCTTTCTTTGGGATTGGAATTATTATATTCTTCTTGAAGTCTGAGGGTGTTTTGCCTGTTTCATACATCTTGCTCACCAGATGGTAGAGTTTTGTCAGGGCTGGCTCTCCCAAGGCTGTCAGTAGTTTCAATGGAATGTTATCTACTCCCGGGGCCTTGTTTCGACTCAGGTCTTTCAGTGCTCTGTCAAACTCTTCATGCAGTATCATATCTCCCATTTCATCTTCATTTACATCCTCTTCCATTTCCATAATATTGTCCTCAAGTACATCACCCTTGTATAGACCCTCTATATGCTCCTTCCACCTTTCTGCTTTCCCTTCTTTGCTTAGAACTGGGTTTCCATCTGAGCTCTTGATATTCATACAAGTGGCTCTATTTTCTCTCCAAAGGTCTCTTTAATTTTCCTGTAGGCAGTATCTATCTTACCCCTAGTGAGATAAGCCTCTACATCCTTACATTTGTCCTCTAGCCATCCCTGCTTAGCCATTTTGCACTTCCTGTCGATCTCATTTTTGAGACGTTTGCATTCCTTTTTGCCTGCTTCATTTACTGCATTTTTATATTTTCTCCTTTCTTCAATTAAATTCAATATTTCTTCTGTTACCCAAGGATTTCTACTAGCCCTCGTCTTTTTACCTACTTCATCCTCTGCTGCCTTCACTACTTCATCCCTCAAAGCTACCCATTCTTCTTCTACTGTATTTCTTTCCCCCATTCCTGTCAATTTTTCCCTTATGCTCTCCCTGAAACTCTGTACAACCTCTGGTTTAGTCAGTTTATCCAGGTTCCATCTCCTCAAATTCCCACCTTTTTGCAGTTTCTTCAGTTTTAATCTACAGTTAATAACCAATAGATTGTAGTCAGAGTCCACATCTGCCCCTGGAAATGTCCTACAATTTAAAACCTGGTTCCTAAATCTCTGTCTTACCATTATATAATCTATCTGAAACCTGCCAGTATCTCCAGGCTTCTTCCATGTATACAACCTTCTTTTATGATTCTTGAACCAAGTGTTAGGTATGATTGAGTTGTGCTCTGTGCAAAATTTTACCAGACGGCTTCCTCTTTCATTTCTCTCTCCCAATCCATATTCACCCACTATGTTTCCTTCTCTCCCTTTTCCTACTCTCGGATTCCAGTCACCCAAGACTATTAAATTTTCGTCTCCCTTCACTACCTGAATAATTTCTTTTATCTCATCATACATTTCATCAATTTCTTCATTATCTGCAGAGCTAGTTGGCATATAAACTTGTACTACTGTAGTAGGCGTGGGCTTTGTGTCTATCTTGGTCACAATAATGCATTCACTATGCTGTTTGTAGTAGCTTACCCGAGTTCCTATTTTTTTTATTCATTATTAAACCTACTCCTGCATTACCCCTATTTGACTTTGTATTTATAACCCTGTATTTGCCTGACCAAAAGTCTTGATCCTCCTGCAACCGAGCTTCACTAATTCCCACTATATCTAACTTTGATCTATCCATTTCCCTTTTTAAATTTTGTAATATACCTGCCCGATTAAGGGATCTGACATTCCACGCTCTGATCCGTAGAACGCCAGTTTTCTTTCTCCTGATAACGACGTCCTCTTGAGTAGTCCCCGCCCAGAGATCCGAATGGGGAACTATTTTACCTCCGGAATATTTTACCCAAGAGGACGCCATCATCATTAACCATGCAGTACAGCTGCATGCCCTTGGGAAAAATTACGGCTGTAGTTTCCCCTTGCTTTCAACCGTTTGCAGTACCGAAACAGCAAGGCCGTTTTGGTTATTGTTACAAGGCCACATCAGTCAATCATCCAGACTGTTGCCCCTGCAACTACTGAAAATGCTGCTGCTCCTCTTCAGGAACCACACGTTTGGCCTCTCAACAGATACCACTCCATTGTGGTTGCACCTACGGTACGGCTATCTGTATCGCTGAAGCACGCAAGCCTCCCCACCAACGGCAAGGTCCGTGGTTCATGGGCAGTGGCTGTAGTAATTACTTTAGATAAAAAAAATTATCTCTTTTGCACCACATTTTATAAAGTTTCCCCACCATTTACTTATTTATTTATTATCTTTTTTTGCATATAATCACCAACTGGTGACTTTTGCAAATGTCATAGCATTTTATACAATTTTTGTACAAACTGTAGGAATTTGCAATTCACATGTACAGGAAGCCACTTAACGAGTGATGCACACTTGGCAATATATGTTACATTACTTCATAATGCAACATACAGTTGTTACATAGTATAGGTATTTGAATTTACAGCTTGTTGTTACGAAAATAATATATATTACAATCACCTCAGAATAGTACATCGTATAGATAGAAGCTTTAGGCCTGCATTTAAGGATAGCTACATTTTAATATCAGTATTCATTCAGTGAGTACAAACATTTGAGAGTTAAGAATGATTTTAATTCTCTTTTGAATACATTACCTCTGTGGCATCTTATAGCACTTGGAAGTTTGTTAAACCATATCTGGCCATTAATCCAAGGACTATAATCTGTTGTTTTTGGTTTAGTTCTGTTTCTGAAGAAGCAATTTTTTTGTCTTGTGCAATGGGTATGGACATCAGAGCACTTAGTTTCATTATTTTTATGGGCCACAAAGAATGTTTTTAATTTGTGCAGATACAAGGAATGTACAGTTAGATGTTTATGTTGTACAAAGGTTTCCCTACACGAATCTCTGTATCCTAGTCGATGCATGGTCCTGGTTGCTCTTTTCTGCAGTGTTAGGATTCTGTTCATGTGTCTATCAGCAGCACATCCCCATACCTCTAATCCATAATTAATATATACAAATATTGTCCCAAAATAAGCAGTTTCTAATGTTTGTTCAGAGACTAATTTTGGTAGTTTGCTAATTAAGTGCAGTGAACTACTGATTTTATTGCATACAAAATTGATAAGGTCTACTCATCTAAGATTTTCATCTAGGTATATCCCCAAAAATTTACACTTGTCAGTGTCTACTTTTTTGATGCCACTTATATTATAAATACAGGTTTGGTATGAATTACCAAGTTTAAATGGTAATAGCTGGTATTTGCTAATATTGACTTTTAGACCTTGATCATGGAAGTAAGTAGTTATTTGACTTAAGCCATCAGTTGCAGCCAATGTCAAGTCATTAGTTTGTTAGCAAAAGAACAAAAGTGAGGTATCACCTGCATAACTTACTAACTGGGTGTACAGAGGTGCCTCTAAATCATTAATGTAGACCATGGAGCCCTGAGGTACATTTTGTTTTACTGTTTCATAGTTGAATTGGAAATGTTTGATCTGATCAGTAATTTCATAACTCAGCTTTGTACACTGCTTATGGTTGGTTAGATAAGTGATCAGTGGATGTGGCATTTATAGTGCAAGTTTCCAGTTTCCTTAGTAGTAGCTCATGATTCACTGAGTCAAATTCTTTAGTAAGGTCTAGAAATATCCCTGCTGTCTGCATTCCCTCATCCAGGGCATCATACAACTTGTGGAGAAATTCAGTAACTGCCGTAATGGTACTGTGATGTTTTCTGAATCCATGCTGTGTTTCTGCTAGTAAATTATTCTTTGTGAAACAATCAATAAGTTGTGTCAACAAAACAATTTCAATTATTTTACCAAAAATTGGTGTTAGTCATATGGGCCTGAAGTTTGATAGCTCTTCTTTCGATCCTTTTTTATGCACAGGTTTAACTGTACTTTTCTTCGATAAATTTGGAACTGTGTGCTCCCTGATACTACTGTTGATCATATGGGTAATTATTCCAACTAATTCCTTATTACATTTTTTAAATTATAATACTACTCAGTCCATCCCAGCCAGATGAGGTCTTATTCTTTAAGTTATTTATTAATTTTCCTATTTCCTCCACACACTTCCTTAAATTCAAAAGCAGTTTCCAGCCTACGGCAAGGCTTTACCATCCGAGTCAGACCTGTGTTATTAACTGGATTCACAGCTGAAGATATAAAATATTCATTTGCAGATTTTATCTGGATCATTAATATGGTTTCCTTCATGTTGGATTCTGTCAATTTGAGCATCTAACTTAGGGGTGACTTTGCGATATCTATTTATTATATTCCATGAAGTCTTCCATATATTTGTTAACTGAGCTATTTCCTTATCTAGAACCTGTTTTCTTAAATTTGAGAGCTGTTTCTGAAATTGTTTTTTAGCTTGATTGTACTTATCCTTAAATATTTGCTATTTAGTTGACTTACGTAGCACACTTAGAGCCTCGATATTTTGCCTGAGTTTAATCATGTAAGCTGGAAGAGTCAGACTGGTGTTTTTAAATATTGGTTACGAGTTACTACTTTCTTATTTTCTTTCACTGGACAGCAAAAATTAAGATATTGTAAAATAATATCATAAAATTGAGTCCTTTCTTGGATGCTTACATGTTCAAAGTCTACAAATTGACATTTGTGGTCTGGGTATGGAAGTCCACAGTCCAGCATCTAATGCTATCTTTTACCTCTTTACTTAGTATTTTGTAGTCTATTCTACTTGAAGTAGACTGAGTTACTCTTTTATCTGAGTTTACTGCATTCATAAGAGTATAGGAGCTAAGGGTATCTATTAGCTTGCTGTTATGGTTATTGCAAGGTGTTGCCTCTACATTCAAGTCACCAAGTATTGTTACCTTGTTTGGGTCACAGTGCCCACTATTCTACTAAAAATATCTATGAAATGCCTTAACTCTGATTTATAATTTAACAAGTGATATGTTTCCTTCTACCTTAAATATATTCACAACTAATACTAATCTGATATGTTAATGCTTCTGAATACATGACCAGTATCAATCTCAAAAGTTTATATAGCTTCCATTTAAACATGTGTTGATATAGCATTTCTTGGGAAGACTGCACATCTCCATGGCTGGATGGCGATCCTTGGAATATGTGTTGCTACACCTGAGCTGGTATTTTCTCTCGCCACAACCACTGTTCCGTGCTAAAGATGCACATCGACACTCAGTATACATGTACATTTGTAGGCAAGACCGAATATTGCAGTACCACCAATCGGCTTTACACTGTGACCTCGTTGAGATGGCAGACACCCCTTTTTCAAACTTGTACGTTATGGGGACCATAACATCACTCATTACTCAAGCAAACAAATGCAAATAAGATAGTTAATTGCAGAAATGACATGAAATTAATACAAAAAACACAGGAATTAGAGGTTTTGTGCAGGGCAAACTAGACGATGATCCTATTGATGAAGACATACTAAAACTAATATTAAGCAGAAATCCTTAGCAATAAACAAAACCCCAATTAAATAAAATATAAAAAAAAACCTTATATCAGAAATTTTACTTGAAATATACAGGGTGTTACAAAAAGGTACGGCCAAACTTTCAGGAAACATTCCTCACACACAAAGAAAGAAAATATGTCGTGTGAAAATGTGTCCGGAAACACATACTTTCCATGTTAGAGCTCATTTTATTACTTCTCTTCAAATCACTTTAATCATGGAATGGAAACACACAGCAACAGAACGTACCAGCGTGACTTCAAACACTTTGTTACAGGAAATGTTCAAAATGTCCATTAGTGAGGATACATGCATCCACCCTCCGTCGTATGGAATCCCTGATGCAGCCCTGGAGAATGGCGTATTGTATCACAGCCATCCACAATACGACCACGAAGAGTCTCTACATTTGGTACCGGGGTTGCGTAGACAAGAGCTTTCAAATGCCCCCATAAATCAAAGTCAAGAGGGTTGAGGTCAGGAGAGCGCGGAGGCCATGGAATTGGTCCGCCTCTACCAATCCATCGGTCACCAAATCTGTTGTTGAGAAGCGTACGAACACTTCGACTGAAATGTGCAGGAGCTCCATCGTGCATGAACCACATGTTGTGTCGTACTTGTAAAGGCACATGTTCTAGGAGCACAGGTAGAGTATCCCGTATGAAATCATGATAACGTGCTCCATTGAGCGTAGGTAGAAGAACGTGGGGCCCAATCAAGACATCACCAACAATGCCTGCCCAAATGTTCACAGAAAATCTGTGTTGATGATGTAATTGCACAATTGCGTGCGGATTCTCGTCAGCCCACACATTTTGATTGTGAACATTTACAATTTGATCACTGAATGAAGCCTCATCCGTAAAGAGAACATTTGCACTGAAATGAGGATTGACACATTGTTGGATGAACCATTCGCAGAAGTGTACCCGTGGAGGCCAATCAGCTGCTGATAGTGCCTGCACACGCTGTACATGGTACGGAAACAACTGGTTCTTCCATAACACTCTCCATACAGTGACGTGGTCAGTGTTACCTTGTACAGCAGCAACTTCTATGATGCTGACATTAGGGTTATCGTCAACTGCGTGAAGAATTGCCTCGTCCATTGCAGATGTTCTCGTCGGTCTAGGTCTTCCCCAGTCGCGAGTCATAGGCAGGAATGTTCCGTGCTCCCTAAGATGCCGATCAATTGCTTCGAATGTCTTCCTGTCGGGACACCTTCCTTCTGGAAATCTGTCTCGATACAAATGTACTGTGCCACGGCTATTGCCCCATGCTAATCCATACATCAAATGGGCATCTGCCAACTCTGCATTTGTAAACATTGCACTGACTGCAAAACCACGTTTGTGATGAACACTAACCTGTTGATGCTACGTACTGATGTGCTTGATGCTAGTACTGTAGAGCAATGAGTCGCATGTCAACACAAGCACCGAAGTCAACATTACCTTCCTTCAATTGGGCCAACTGGTGGTGAATCGAGGAAGTGCAGTACATACTGACGGAATTAAAATGAGCTCTAACATGGAAATTAAGCGTTTCCGGACACATGTCCACATAACATCTTTTCTTTATTTGTGTGTGAGGAATGTATCCAGAAAGTTTGGCCGTACCTTTTTGTAAAACCCTGTATAGCTCCAAAAACCCACCTACCAATCACAATCCAACGTAATTACCAAAAAGTAACAACACAACACAAGAATTCATAAAAAATTGCATCAACACCAGTTTTGATGTATAACAACACAAAACTGTACACATAAGCACACATACCATACATACTACAATTAAAATAAATGAAACCATCAGAAATTTTACTTGACGTGTATAGCTCAAATGTAGTCCACAATACTAGACTTACACATAGCTCCAAAAACTTACCTACCAATCACGATGCAACTTAATTACCAAAAACTAACAACACAATGCAAAAATTCATAAAAATTGCATCAACACCAATTTTGATATACAAGAACACGAAACTGTGCAAATAAGCACATCTACCATAAGTACTACAATGAAAATAAATGAAACCATAAAAAGCATACTTTCGAACCAAATTCAGCCAACACATGAATCTAGTTATAGCAAAAATAATATGTCATCAACACAATTTCTTGAATGACCAGCCTAGCCTTCCCAAACAGGAATCACTCTGCGTAGAACACTATATGTTGTCCTGGCAACAACATCACATATACAGGTCCCTCATCCAAGTTGCTACAACTTTTGTTAATTTCATACTTTCTCCCCAAATGTAACACTTCACATACTCAACAATTCAACTGAATTACTGTAGGAATTTAATCACGGTCGACATGTTGTTCACCATTGTGGCATACAGAAATCTGCTTGTGGATTTTATCATTCTATTGGTAACTTACAAGAATAAAACACAAAGTTAAATCTACAGTCAGAAACAAGACACCACATTAATAATTCCAAACCCGAAAACAAATCTGTTACCCATAAGTGCCAACTTCAAAATAACACGCTAACAAGCTGTCACAAACTCCTCTAATATAAATTCCACAAACAGCACTCGAGGAGTCAAATAATCACTAACATCACTCACAAATAATTTGGAAACATAACATCCCACACTAGAGAGTGCTACTGTGTACTTCAACATGCAATCAACAAACACAAATTGTGCCACCATGGCATCACACAACACAGAGCAGTTATGTCATGGTCAAACTGCAAAGTTCAGTTGACCCGATTTATATTGGACAGATTATTTTATGTTATTATTTTCTTACTATGTAAATTATTTTTCTTGCAAGTATCATTCATTGGTAGGGAGACATAGGGATGTGCCTCACTCTCCCAGCGAGATATGTGTCACTACACTGGTGTTGTTTGTCCTCCTGTAACCTCCTTTGTAAAGGAACAACTGAAAACAAATTTCCGCATTTCAGGTTTTGCTTTTCTACTGTCAATTTGTCCTGGCAACAACATCACATATACAGGTCCCTCATCCAAGTTGCTACAACTTTTGTTAATTTCATACTTTCTCCCCAAATGTAACACTTCACATACTCAACAATTCAACTGAATGACTGTAGGAATTTAATCACGGTCGACATGTTGTTCACCATTGTGGCATACAGAAATCTGCTTGTGGATTTTATCATTCTATTGGTAACTTACAAGAATAAAACACAAAGTTAAATCTACAGTCAGAAACAAGACACCACATTAATAATTCCAAACCCGAAAACAAATCTGTTACCCATAAGTGCCAACTTCAAAATAACACGCTAACAAGCTGTCACAAACTCTTCTAATATAAATTCCACAAACAGCACTCGAGGAGTCAAATAATCACTAACATCACTCACAAATAATTTGGAAACATAACATCCCACACTAGAGAGTGCTACTGTGTACTTCAACATGCAATCAACAAACACAAATTGTGCCACCATGGCATCACACAACACAGAGCAGTTATGTCATGGTCAAACTGCAAAGTTCAGTTGACCCGATTTATATTGGACAGATTATTTTATGTTATTATTTTCTTACTATGTAAATTATTTTTCTTGCAAGTATCATTCATTGGTAGGGAGACATAGGGATGTGCCTCACTCTCCCAGCGAGATATGTGTCACTACACTGGTGTTGTTTGTCCTCCTGTAACCTCCTTTGTAAAGGAACAACTGAAAACAAATTTCCGCATTTCAGGTTTTGCTTTTCTACTGTCAATTTTAGTTCTTGTGGCATCTACAAGTGTCTTGACACTAACTTTGGTCTCAACTGAAAGCCTTTACTTTTGAGCGGAAATTCTTTGGGTATTATGACAGGTCTTTGGATAAGATACTGCTACTACACCTTTTATGCACAAGTCATTGTGGTGACTGTTTACCATGGAGAGCCTCTCCCATCATGAAGTGCTGTACTAGATACTTACCTGTTCTGTGCTTCTAAAGTTGAACCACAGTTCCTATTCATGCTCCTGGCAAGAGATAAATGTTTTGAGATCCTACTTGACATATGACACTGCTGTCTTTTTATCTACTTCACCGAATGTTTTTAATTTTTTTTAATTTTAGGTCTAATATATTTATGAAGTGGGTGGACTGCCAGATTAGATATCCAAGTAGTTTTCAGAGAATTCGTATTATTTTGCAACGCCTCTTGTCAGTCTCAGCACTTACAAAACTGTAATTATCCCAATTGACCGTTGGGTGACTAAAGCCTGCTTCAGTGATGACAGAACAATTGGGTAATATACATGTGAGCTGAGGTTCTACCTAAAGATTTCTGTTACATCTGGGATGAATTTGCTTGTTGACAGAAGTACCCAATTATAAGTTTATGCCCATATTTATTGCTGAATCTTACCCAAACAATCTCACATACACTTTCAGTTTCTAATGCAACAGATTTGAGTTTGTTGTCTACTGCAGTGAATACACCATCTCAATTTCTTGTCAGTTCATCTTTTCAATGCAGACTTAGAATTTTCCCAAAAATCTCACTGCTGTCAACTGCATGTTTTAACCAGCCTTCTGTTTGCAGTCTATGGCAACTGTAGCTACACTACAGAGAGAGAGAGAGAGAGAGAGAGAGAGAGAGAGAGAGAGAGAGAGGGGGTGGGGGGGGATGTGTGTGTGTGTGTGTGTGTGTGTGTGTGTGTGTGTGTGTGTGTGTGTATCTATTTTTGGCGAAGGCCTTACTGGCCGAAAACTTTATTTCGAACAGTCTTTTTGTTGTGCCCCCTGTGACTCAGCATCTCCGCTATATGGTGAGTAGCAACTTTCCAGTCATAACATTGTACTAATTATTAGAATGTCTTCCTGTTCCGATCGCATATGTATTGTAGGTAGAGTGATTGTTTGAATGCCTTTATGCATGCTGAACTAACTCTGATCTTGTCCTCGTGGTCCCTATATGACTGATGTGTAGGAGGTTGTTGTATATTTGTATAGTAATCATTTAAAACCGGTTCTTGAAACTTTGTTAATAGACTTTCTCAGGATACTTTACACCTACCTTCAAGAGCCTTCCAGTTCAATTCCTTCCATATCTCTGTAACATTCCCCAACAAATTTCTGAGTGTTTGTGGTGCTCTTCTCTGTATATGGTCAACATCCTCTGTTAGTTGCCAACAAGATGGTGCAGTGGTTAGCTCACTTGACTCACGTTTGGGAGGATGATGGTTTAATCACGCGTCTCGTCTGGCCATCCTGATTTAGGTTTTCTGTGATTTCCCTAAATCACTTTAGGCAAATGTCGGGATGGTTCCTTTGACAGGGCATGGCTAATTTCCTTCACCATCCTTCCTTAATCTGATGGGACCGATGACCACGACATTTGGTCTCTTCCCCCCAAATCAGCCAACCCTCATTTGGTAGTATGGGTCCCATACACTCGAGCAATATTCTAGAATTGGTTGCACAAGTGATACACACCACGAGGTAACAAAACAGTTGCTCACACCTTGTGGTGTGTATAAAGATAAGATGTATGGTCTGCTAAGTGACTATACCTATAGGAGGATCGATTACGATCCTACAGGACGTGTGCAACGAAAATCTTCAGCACTATTAAATTCCTCCTCCTTACCGCAAGAGACCATCAAGAGGTTAAGACCACATGGTTGTGTACCTCCAAGACTGTATGGCCTTCCAAAGATTCATAAAGAGGGTCTTCCTCTGCATCCAATAGTGAGCAACATTGGAGCTCCTACATATGATTTAGCTAAACATCTCGCTTCCTTACTGAGACCTTTCGTAGGCAAGTACTCACATCACATACGAAACTCAGCTGATTTTATCAATAGACTGGGGCTCTTCGTCTTAGCAGTGTAGACCTTCTAGTAAGTTTTGACGTGATCTCACTGTTTACAAAAGTTCCTCTTGCAGATTCTTTGACACTGATTGGTACCATATTTCCTGTTGATATCACTGCTTTGTTCAGGCACACACTTTCCTCAACTTATTTTATGTTTAATAAAGAATAGTTTGAACAGACTGACGGTGTCGCCATGGGTAGCACCCTGTCTCCTTTGGTGGCCAACCTTTTTATGGAGGATTTTGAAGAGAGAGCACTTGAATCAGCTGCCCTGAAGCCAACAGCTTTTTTGGCGGAATGTGGATGACACTTTCATAGTGTGGCCTCATGGAGAAGATAAATTAATGGAGTTTCTACATCACCTCAACTCCATTCATAGCAACATCGTGTTCATCATGGAAATAGAGAAAGATGGTTGTTTGCCTTTCTTGGATGTCCTGGTTTGAAGGAAGAATGATGGTTCTCTAGGGCATTCAGTTTACCAGAAACCCACTCATACTGATTTGTACCTGCAAGCATCGAGTTGCCATCACCCATCGCAAACCATGAGTTTGCTTAAAACACTTGTTCATGGAGTTCATACTGTCTCAGATCTAGATAGCTTACCTCAAGAACTCGCTCATCTAAAGACGGTATTCAGCGAAAATGGGTATTCCATCCGGCAGATTAACAGGACACTAACAGTTAAAACTAAGAAGCAGGAAGTGAATAAAGAGGAGAACATGCCAGAACAATCTTTAGCTTTTCTTCCTTTCGTTGGCAACGCTTCGTTTAAAATAGCAAGAATCCTCCGAAAATTTCAGATAAAAGTGCTTTTCTGCCCACGATCGAAGATTGCGGACCTTGTGGGATCAGTTAAGGACAATCTGTTACTACGAAAGGCCGGAATTTACAAGATACCATGCCAATGTGGTATGGCTTACATAGGTCAAACCACATGCACCGTGAAAGAACGCTGCACTGAACATCAATGTTACACCCGCCTTTTGCAGCCAAGCAAGTCCGCTATTGCTGAACATTGTATTTCTACTGGACATTCAATGGAGTATGAGAAAACAATGATTTTGTCCACAGCAACGTCTTTCTGGGACTCCATTATTAAAGAATCCGTAGAAATACGCCTGGCGGAAAATCTGTTAAACCGTGACAGCGGCTACCAGCTGGACAGTGCATGGAATCCCATCATCTCCACGATTTGCTCAAATCGAAGACGACAGAGTGCGTCGACGGCCGTGGCAAACAGCAACACAGAGGGCGACTGAGTTCCGCTATTCCACCAGCGAGGGCGCTGCCGGCGGGCAGTGTGGTTCAACTTTTCGACGCATGCGCAGGATAGGTACAGTATGCTATATATTGCGGAACGGAGGACGTTTTCGCCAGTCTGCGACGGCTCACCTGAAGATGACTGGCAGGTGCCCAGTTGAAATATCGTGCGAAGTATTGAACGACGGCCGGCTGCAAGCCTGAAATTTGTTTGAACAGTCAATTCGCCGGGAAAATTTTAAAATTCACAAGTTTGCTAATATTTGCACCACTTTGAAATCTTATCAACATCTGACTGAATGTTTATGCTGTCTTTTTCAGATAACTTTTCATTATAGATGTCTGCAAAAAGTTTGAGGTTACTATTAATATTATCTGCAAGGTCATTAATGGACAACATGAGCAGCAAGTGTCCCAGCACACTTATGATGATGACTCTCCATCCAAGATGACATCCTAAGTCCTCCCTATCAAAAGTCCTCAATCCATTCACAAATTTCACTTGATACCCCATAATAATCATAGGTGTGGCACCGTGCCAAATGCTTTTCAGAAATCAAGAAATACTCCATCTATCTGACTGCCCATATCCAAAGCTTTCAGTATGTCACATGAGAAAAGGGTGAGTTGGGTTCCAAATGATGAATTTTTTCAGAACCCATGCTGCTTGGCATGGAGGGGGTTTCAAGATACCTCATTACTTTTGAGCTCAGAATATGTTGTAGGAGTCTACAACAAATCAGTGTCAAGGATATTGGATGGCAGTTTTGTGGATCACTTGTACTATCCTTCTTGGAGAAAGATTTGATTGCGCTGTTTTCCAAGAACTGGGCATAGTTTTTTGTTTGTGATGATGATGATGATGACGACGATGATATTTGGTTTGTGGGGCGCTCAACTGCATTGTTATCAGCATGTGTACTAATTCCCATCCTTTTTACGGTCCAGTCTTGCCACTTTCCCAAATGATGATGAAATGATGAGGACAACACAAACACCGAGTCCGTGGGCACAGAAAATGCTTGACCCAGCTGGGAATCAAACCCAGGACGCCTGATCCAGAGGCAGCAATGCTAGCCTCTAGACCATGAACTGCGGGCTTTTTGTTTGAGGGATATATAATAGATTGTAGTGAGAAGACGAGCTAACCCAGCTGCAGATTCAGTTTAGACTCCGATAGGTATTCCGTGGGGCCCTGGAGCTCAATAAAGTCTAAATCAGGGTAGTCACGGTGGAGCTTATCTACTGCTCATATGGTGGCAACACGTCAGTCTCAAGTAGCCAGTGGGATGATACTTTCAAATAACCAATGAGAAGCAAGAACATAGGCAATGTATTTACAGTGCCAAAATTGAAACCATAGATTTTGCTGTTTTTCAATGCATTATGGGCCAAAAGCTTTATTTGTGACTGTCTTATTGTTGTGCCTATCTGGGACTCAACAATTCCACTATAAGGCGAGTAGCAACTTCCCTTTTTGTAATATTGTTACATTCAATCCTGGATTTTCTATTGTTTGATTTTTTTTGGATTACATCATGAGTAGCGAAACTGTCCTTGCATTGCAGTTATGATCTCGTTTACAGGCAATGTTTCAATTTCTCTTCCTAATGTATTCAAAACATGTCATGTGTTTGCTGCTCTTGGATTGACTGTGAAGTACAAACACCTGACACACTTTCTTTTGTTCCCATAACATTCCTGCTTGGAACACAGAAGTACGCCACTGGACCTATTCTCGAATTTTACCCCTGGAGCTTTGTTCAATTATAACAGTTTCACCTGTTTCTCAACACCATCGACACTAATACTTATTTCACTCATCTTTTCAGTAGTATGAGGATTAAACTGGGGCAATTCTCCTGGTTTCTTTTGTGAAGGAACATTTGAAAACAGAGTTAAGCATTTCGGTTTTGCTTTCCTATCCTCAATTTCAGTTCCTGTCCATTCACAAGGGGTTGGATACTAACTTTGGTGCCTCTAAAAGCCATTACATACAGCAAAATATTTCTTTGGGTTTTGTGAAAGAGCTTTTGACAATATTCTTGAGGGTATTTTTGTTCTGTCATTGCAACTACAAAAATGCGTGATTTTTTCACCAGATGCATTTCGCTTTATTGAGGTAAAGCATCATCAGTGGTCTGTAATTAACTTATTTACATTTTGTTTTGCTTTTAGATCGAAAAACAGTTTGTTTAGAATAGGTTGGTTTGTACTTACGGTGATTTTTCGGCTGATTTCTCGCCTAAATTGGGAAATGCCATCTGCTAGCACATTGTTGTTTTTCTGTGTTAGACACTTATAATTTTGATCTAATTTTTAGATGTTCTGTAGCATTATGCATTTCTTATGTTTTTCACTGCACACTTTTATGCACACCACTGTATTCTGTCTGTTTTTGTACTTCAAGTATGTATTATTGTTTGTGTTTCATAGTGTTGCCATTATAACTTTTCCACTACTTTGTCTTTGACCTACAACTTTATTTTTTTATTTTTAACTAGAGTATTGTATGTGTGTAATTCTATTTGATTATATTTATGTGTATTTATGTACTGTGTAAGAGTAGAGAAGGAATAGTGATGGAGGGATATATATGTGTATATAGGGAAGGGGGAAACCATGATGAATGGCCATAAGTATATAGCAGTGAGATGGAGTGTGAGTTAGAGGAGAAAGTGAGAAGTGAAGATGTACTGACAATAATCAGCTGTGGTATTCATTGAAGGCTTCACGCATTGCTCTCTTAACAGCTAATCACATTTCATTCAGTGTCTCTCTAGTCTTATGCAGTAGTCTCGGTTTCCTTAGAAGGTTCTTGACAGTGGGTATATAATGTGGAGGGTCCCTTCCATTGTGAACATATCTAACCAGTGCATGGACAACTGTTCTTTTAAACTTGAGCCATAGCTCCTCCACATGCCCCTGCCCTGTGCTGAAAGTTTCAAGTTCGTCATTGAGATATGGTATTAATGATTTTTTTTATCTAGTTGACTGAATGTATGTATCTTTCTGCTTGTTTTGTCACAAATAAAGCTTTCGGCCAGTATGGCCTTTGTCAAAAACAGGAACCCCCCCCCCCCCCCCCCACACACACACACACTCGCATGAATGCAACTTACACACACATGATTGCAATCTCAGGCTGAGCCTGCAGTCATGTATGTGTGAGTTGCGGTTGGACGAAAGCTTTATTTGTGACAGTCTCTTTGTTGTGCCTATCAGTGACTCAGCATCTCCGCTGTATGGTGAGTAGCAACTTTCCTGTTCATAATATTGTTATATTCCATACTGAATTGTCCATTGTTTGATTTCTGCTTGTTTTAGTTGTCATTTGTGCTTTGGTAATCATTGTTGCCACATCCACATCATGCTCACTGATACCAGTTTTGATGTGGACATCCTCAGAGAAATCAGGTGTATTTGTTACCATTAGATTCAATTTACTTCAGGTGTGTTTGAGGTTACAAACTGTTCTAGGTAGTTTTCAAAGGAGGCTTTTAGTAATGTTTCATAGGATATCTTATCAAGTCCACCACTGACAAAACTGTAATATTCCCAATTGAATGTTGGATGAGTAAAGTCTCCACCAGTGATTATAGTATGATTGAGGAGCTTATGTACAAGTTAACTTAGGTTTTGTCGAAAGTTTTCATTTACTTCAGAAGATGAGTCTGGTGGGTGATAGAAGGATCTAATTACCATTTTGTGCCCACCTCTGATTCTGAGTCCTGTCCAAACAATCTCATATGCAGCTTCAATTTCTGTGTTTTTAGTTTGAATTTCTTGTCTACTGTGACAAATACACCCCCACCATTTCCCATTTGCCTATCCTTTTGATATATGCTTATATTTTCTCCATAAATCTCACTGCTATCAATTTCAGGTTTCAACCAGCTTTCTGTACCTAGTATTATGAGAGTTTCACTGCTTTCCAGGAGCATTTTGAACTCTGGCACTTTGTTGTAGATGCTTAGGCAGTTAGCCACTAGGATTTTAGTACTCTCACCTGTGGAAAGCATTTCTTTTGTTCTCACATGGATACTTCTAGGTTCCTTACAGCTTTTGTTACCTGGTTTGGATGGAGAGTTTCCTGATTTTTTAAAAAAAAAAAAAACCTTCTGTGCACTCCATAAGCAGTCATCTACCTGCGTAGCAGCCCCTGATCTATAGTGCACAGCTGACACATATAGGGGGAGCCTACAGTTGTCAACCCTATGGCACAAGTCCGGGTAGTCGTAAGCTAGCTTGTCATATAACCTTCAGAGTCTCTGATTCAGACCTTCCATGTGACTCAGAACCAAGGGGCCATGATCAGCTCAGTTTCAAGTGTTATGTTAGCTACACTCCTTTTTTGGAATGTTTCAGTGGGACACACTGACAAATATTAAGGCACTTGATAATAGGGTGTTAATCAGTATGTGGCGTTTCTTTGGATTTTACTCTGATAAATCCGAGTCTTCTACAACCGTCCTAATCTGGACTGGAATGGATCCCACACACATTCAGTTATGTAGGTAGCAGCCTCTAGTGTGTTGTGAACCGCCAAGGCATTTAGGATAACCCTACAGTTGTCAGTCCTGTGTCACAAGTCCAGAAAGTCACAACCTAACTTCTTACATAAGTTTTGAAGTCTGTTGTTCAAGCTTTGTACTTGCGTGGAACCAGTGGACCACAATCTGGGGACAATGTTGCATGCTGTGAGGTTGGTTGAAATTCTATGTGAATGAAGTCCCTAGGCATAAACACTAATTGTACAAGGTGACTGGTGATTATTCTCCTCCCTAATTGCCATTTCTCCAAGGGATATCATTATTTGTTGTATATTGTTGCTGATTCAGTGACCTGTACCATTCCTCCGGGAATGAGATACAGACAAGTGAAGTGTTTCACATGGCTCACTTTCAGTTTCAGTTGGAGTTACTGCCCCAAACTTGTTGGTTAGAGTGATATATGTAGTACCCTAAGGACTCCCTGATCCCTGCTGCACTGTGAAGGTTCCTACATGTGCCATTGACATGCTGTTCACAAGTTGACCATGATTGATAAGTTCCAAATTTCCAGGAGAGGAGACAGAATTCATGAGAGAGGATAGTTCTTGAGGTGTGTTTGGTATCTCTGGTATTTTTCTCTCAGTAACCCACACAATAAAACCATTCCCAGAGCATCCAGTTGCTATGCAGTAGACATAGTGATTTCCAGCTACTTATGATCAGCAACTTACTCATTCCATGCACAAGAATGGAATTCACAGTGGTGCTGCATTGTGGCTGGTGCAAATTTTATCTGAGCAGTGAAGAATCAACTTTAAATAACCTAGCTGATTCTCTATTAATTTCTGGATTTGTTATGTTATAAGGATTACAAGTTTCCTTTAAGAACTGAAGCATTTCACACCAAATAAAACTGTTTTGTTTTACATTAAAAAAAGTTAAAAAAAAGGAAAGGAAAATGCTTGTTTATCCCACAAAGCTAAAAAAAAGAAAGGAAAATACTTATTTATCCCGTAAAGCTACTGGAATCTTTGGGCCCCAAATGTTTGCTCCCTAACAAACATACTGAATAACTTCAACAATTGTGGACGTGCAGAAAATGCTGCTACTGAATCAAAGCAAAGCTCTGTGTTTTGACCCCAATGGGCCAATCAGAAATGACTGACCACCATGTCACACTGTGCCAGTGGCATAATTGGATGCAGTAGGGTAGACGTAGGGTCAACAAATGGCTCTCTTAATTCTTGTCGGCTGTCTTGATCTTGGGGCCACTACTTCTCATGCAAGTAGTTCCTCAGTTAGCCCCACAAGGCTGAGTGCACCCCCTCACCAATCCTACCAACAAGGAAATATCCCTGGTAGTACCAGGTATTGATCCTGGGTCTTCTGTACAGCAGCCACGTATCACAGACCACTAAGCTACATGGGGAGGCGTAACGCTTTGTAATAGGGAAACTAAATGGAGTATGATATGATATATGCGCAGAAGTCATTACCATGCTGCAGCAGTTGACTTTGTAATAGCTATGTTTTTGACATGATAGTAAACTTTCAAGAACTTCCTTAGAAACGACGAGTGGAAATAGGAGGAAGTAATACACTGATTATGTAAGTACCTATACTGCTGTTAAGGGAAATTATTTTTCAAACCAGTTATTGCTACCAAAGTTTGTTGAGTGGAAGACTGTAGCTTACAGCTATAGATTTACCATGAAATATTTATTTATTTTATTTTGTGCATCCAGGTCCATAAGACCAAATTCAGGAGCAAATCTTCAAGGTCATGAACATGTCAGTACATGAAATTAAAACACAAAAGTAATAACAGATAAAATAAAATGTTTATGAATCCAAAAAAAGACAAGCCGTAAATTTATGTAAACACAATCAACAATATAACACAGAAATCAGCTTAATTTTTCAAGGCATGACCCATGATGAAACTCTTCAGCTTCGATTTGAAAGCACTTGGATTACTGCTAAGACTTTTGTATCCCTGTGGTAGCTTATTGAAAATGGATGCAGCAGCACACTGTACACTTTTCTGCTCAAGAATCAAGGAAGTGTCATGCAAATGCAGATTGTATTTCTGCTCAGTATTATCTGAGTGAAAGCTGCAAATTCTTGGGAATAAGCTGATATTGTTAGGAAGAAACATCAGTAAAGAATATGTATAATGAGAGACCAATGTCAGAATAGGCAGACTAATGAACAGGGGTGAACTTATACCACTTATTGCCTGAACTGCCCATTTCTGGGCCAAAAATATCCTTTGAGAATGGAAAGAGTTAACCATATGTCACAAGCGAATGAAAATAAGCAAAGTAGCCCACTTTTCGTGTGAAACTATCACTTACTTCAGATACCATTCAAATAGTAAAAATGGCAGCATTAAGTCTTTGAACAAGATCCTGAATGTGGGCTTTCCACAACAGTTTACTATCTATCTGAACACCAAGAAATTTGAATTGTTCACTTTCACTAATCAAATGCCCATTCTTTGAAATTGAAATGTCAGGTTTGGTTGAATTGTGTCTTAGAGAATGTAAAAACTAAGTCTTACTGTGATTTAGCGTTAATTTATTTTCTACAAGCCATGAGCTTAATGTCATGAACTTCATTATTTGAAACAATGCTAATGTTGCACACAACATCCTTTACTATGAAGCTAGTGTCATCAACAAACAAAAATATTTTAGAAACACCTGTAATACTGGAGGGCATATCATTTATGTAAATAAGGAACAGGAGCGCCCCCAGCACTGATCCCTGGGGCACCCCCCTTTTGACTGTGCACTCCACTCACATCATAGTAATTCTCTACACTGTGGATAATAAGCTTTTGCTGTCTGTTGTTAAAGTAAGAGGTGAACCAACTGTGAGTTATTCCCTGTATTCCAAATGGTCCAACTTCTGGAGCAATATTTCGTGATCAACACAATCAAATGCCTTAGTTAAATAAAAAAAGATGCTTGTTGTTCGAAACCTTTTGTTTAATCTATCCATTACCTCACAGAGAAAAGAGAATAAAGCATTTTCAGTTATTAAACCACTTCTGAAACCAAACTGTACATTTGATTGCAAATTATGTGAAATAAAATGATCAATTATCCTTACATACATAGCCTTTTCAATAACTTTAGTAAACACTGATAGGGTAGAAATTGCTCTACAATGGTCTACATTATCCCTTTCTCCCTTTTTATAAAGCGGCTTTGCTGCTGAGTACTTTAATTGTTCAGGAAACTGACCATTTTTAAAGGAAAAATTACAAATATGGCTAAATACAGGGCTGACATGTGCAGCATAGTACTTTAATATTGTGCTAGGTACTCCACCAGAGCCATGAGAGCCCTTAGTCGTTAGTGATTTGATTATTGACTCAACAAAGGTCATTATTCACAATGTTGAGAATGGCTGTGATGTGGGGTCTGAGTGGGGCACAGTCAAGTGGGGTGTGCACCAGGAATAAATGTCGGGGCCACTCCCGTTCCTTATTTATATAAATGATATGCCTTCTTGTACTATGGGTAGCTCTGAAATATTTCTGTTTGCTGATGACACTAGCTTGGTAGTAAAGGATGTTGTGTGCAACATTGGCCCGGTTTCAAACAGTGCAGTTCATGACCTAAGTTCGTGGCTTGTAGAAAATAAACTATTGCTAAATCACAGTAAGACTCAGTTTTTACAGTTTCTAACAAACAATTCATCAAAACCTGACGTTTTAATTTCACAGAATGGGCATATGATTAGTGAAACTGAACAGTTCAAATTTCTAGGTGTTTAGATAGATAATAAACTGTCATGGAAAGCCCACATTCAGGATCTTGTTCAAAGACTTAATGCTGCCATTTTTGCTATTTGAATGGTATCTGAAGTGAGTGATCGTTCGACATGAAAATTGGTCTACTTTGCTTCTTTTCATTCGCTTGTGTTGTATGGTATTATATTTTGGGGTAACTCTTCGCATTCTAAAATGATATTTTTGTCTCAGAAATGGGTGGTTCGGGCAATAAGTGGTGTAAGTTCACGAGCCTCTTGTTGACCCCTGTTCACAAGTCTGGGTATTTTGACATTGGCCTCTCAATATATATATTCCTTACTGTCATTTCTTGTTAACAATATTAGATTATACCCAAGGATAAGCAGCCTTCACTCAGTTAATACCTGGCAGAAATCAAACCTGCATTTGGATCGGACTTTCTTAACTCTTGTGCAGAAAGGTGTGCAGTATACTGCTGAATCCATTTTCAGTAAGCTACTGCTTGAATTCAAAAATCTTAGCAGTAATCCACGCACTTTCAAATCGAAACTGAAGAGTTTCCTCATGGGTCACTCCTCCTGTTTTGTTGAGGAGTTCCTTGAAAAATTAAATTGATTCTTGTTGTATTGTTGATTGCGTTTACTTAAACTTATGGATTGACTTTTTTCAGATTCATAAACATTTTATTTTTATCTGTTATTACTTTTATGTTGTAATTTTGTGTACCGACATGTTCCATGACCTTGGAGATTTGCTGCTCAATTTAGTCGTACGAAACTTGACATGTAAATAAATAAATAAATAAATCTCCCCCTTGTCAGTATCACAGAGGAGTATTTCAGACATCAATTTCAGAAACACATTTTCCAAGAGAGGTATATGAATCACTGTAGGAACTAAGTTTTTATTTAATTCACCAGTAATTCTCAGAAAGTGATTGTTAAATACTGTGCATATATGTGACTTATCAATAACAGAAATACTTTTACTATGAACTGACTTTATATCATTGACCTTGTGCTGCTAACTGGACACTTCCTTCACAACTGACCATGTGGTTTTAATTTATCCTGTGAATGAGCTATTCTGTTTGCATACCACATACTCGTTTTCTTCCTAAAAACATTTTTTAGCACCCTACAATACTGTTTGTAATGAGCTACTTTAGCTCGATTGGACTGTTTCTAACATTTTGATATAATTTCTACTTTGTTCTACATGATATCCTTATTCCACTAGTCAACCACCCAGGCTGCCTTTTACTGCTAGTACCCTGTTTAGAACATTCTTATGAAAAGCAACTTTCAAAGAGCATGGGAAATGTGTTAAGTAAAGCATTACATTTGTCAGCTATGTTATCGGCACTATAAACATCCTGCCACTCTTGTTTCGTAACAAGTCTTAAGAAACTCTCTGTTGCCATTGTATTAGCTTTCCTACATAGTTTGTAATTATATATAACATTTGTTTGAGTACAAAAACTTTTTATGTTAAGATTTGTGCATCGTGGTCTGAAAGGCCATTCGCCCTTTTACTAGCAGAATATCGTTCTACTAATGAAGAGTGAATACAAAATATTGTCAGTGGCTTTGCTTGTGTTCCCCTGCACCCTGACTGGAAAAACTCAGTCTGCATCATATTCTATGAATATATGTGATGTTATGCACAATACTGGTAAGCTCTTGAAAATTCTCAAAAATATATATTTATTAATGTTGATATAGTGAAATAAGGGGGCATTCAACATTTGAAAATACACATTATGTTATGACTTATGACAAGTTTTATTGCAAATAGTGAAAGATAATGTGAAATAAGTCAAACAACAAATTTAATTTGTATTTAAAATGTTCGAATTCAGATTATCAAAGCATATGTATCAGACACACCTGATCTCACTCTTGTGAAAATGAAAAACTGGGAGTCAGCATTTGTATGCAAATAAATGAGAAAAATGCATAGATTGTACACTTACCTGATTCTTCCCTCCTTCCCACAACCTTCGGGTACACCTACAGTTACCATCCAGTGGAACTCTAATGGTTATTTTCACCACCTGTCGGGATCCTGCCACCATATCATCCTGAAATATCTATTGCCCTTCAAGAAACTCAGTCCAAATATGTGTCCCTATGCCAGTAATCACCATCCCTATTTAAAATAAAATAGAGTTGGCCCTGATAGGGCTTCAGATGGTGTCTGTGTATTGGTACTTACAGATATTTTCAGTGATCAAGTACTGCTCTATATACCATTAGAGGCTGTGACTTGATTTTATTACTGTAATGTCTATCTCCCTCCAGAAAGGGAGCAGACATACCAAGCTATAGGTAACCTGACCCATTGACGGTCTCCACCTTTCCTCCTCCTCAGGGCCTTCAATGTCCACAACCCTTTTTGTGGCAGTATTAAAATATCTAACCAAAGCAATCTAATAGAACAAGTAATTACAGATCTTAAGCTATGTTTATTGAACAATGGTGTTCCAACTCATTTTATTGTAGCACATGCAACGAGCTCAGCCATTGATGTCTCGTTCAGTACCTCCAGATTCCTCTCCTCTGTTCAATGGAGGATACATGACAATTTCTGTGCAAGTGATTCTTCTCAATTGTCACGTCCAACCCAGTCCATTACCTGACTGAGCACCCACCACAATAGACCTGAAGAAAGCAGATTGATGTGCTCTCATGTTTCGAGACACAAATACTGCATAACTAACAGTGGCAGAATTAGCGATTCCCCTTTCCGTGGTAACACTTCATTAGAAACCAGTCCCTTGGTGGCCACAGTAGTGGTCATTCTGACAATATATGTATCAACTGTCAGTGGAAAGCTTTAATTTCCTTTTATAGACTCCATGTTTGGGCACAATACCTCATAACACACCAAGAGTAGGACTGTTGGGAAAGATATGTTACTACCCAGCCACCCATGGCACTACTTCACGAGAATGGGCCAAGCTATGGCTGCCAGCTAGCAACCAATATTCCTGACATTCATTCTGACCAACTGTCACCATAGAACAGTTTGTGGTACACTTAGCTTGAGCATCTGCACCTGACAGCTATCCCTTTGTATTCCATATGCACAAAGTCTGTTATTACACAGTGTCTGGAACCACGTAACACTCCATTCAGTGAAAGGGGCTGAAATTGAGGGGGGGGGGGGGCAAAATGGAAGCAAAATTGGTACCTTACCATAAATCTTCAGAAATGTAAAGTTATCTAGCTCACAAAAGGAAAGCACATAGTGTCCTATGACTGAAGTATCAGTGAGTAACAGTATGAATCAGTCAACTCATACAAATATGTGGGAGTGACAGTTTGTAGGGATATGCAATGGATTGATCCCATAGACTAAGTTGTAGGAAAAGCAAGTGGCAGTCTTTGGTTCATTGGTAGAATATTTAGGAAGATGCAATCAGTCTGCAAAGAAGATTGCTTACAAAACACTCATGCAATCTGTCCTAGAATACTGCTCAAGCGTGTGGGACCTGTACCAAACAGGACTAACAAGGGATATTGAATGTATACAAAGAAGGACAGCATGAATGTTCACAGATTTGTTTAGCCATAGAGAGAGTGTCACTGTGATGCTAAAGAAACTGAACTAGCAGATACTTGAAGACAGATCTAAATCATTCTGAGAAATCCCACTTACAGTGTTTCTAGAACCAGCTTCAAGTTAAATCTAAGAATAACCTACAGCAACATATGTATCACTCCTGTAGTGATTGCAAGGACAAGATTACACTAATTACGGCAAGCACAAAGGCATTTAGCCAATCATTCTTACTGTGCTCCATACATGAGTTGAACGGAAAGAGGCCCAAATAACTGGTAGAATGGTAAGTACTTTCTGCCAAGCAGTTCACAGTGGCTTTCAGAATATGCATGTACATGTAAATGTGAATGTAGGTATTGATAACACTTGGTAGAAATAAATGGAAACTGACTGTACAGGGAGATTTCAATAAATATTTCATCTGAAATAGTTCTGTTCAAGGGCAGTTAGAATTACTGATGTCCATCTTTTGTCTGATTCCTACAGTGTCATTCCCAACAAGAACACTCGAGCAGTACTCAAGTTGCACGAGTGTTCCGTGTGTGGCCTCCTTTGTAGATGAGCCACGCAGTCCTAGAATCCTTCCAGTAAACCAAAGTTGACCATTCACCTTCCCTACTACTGACATTATGTGCTTGTTCCATTTCATATTAATTTGCAATGTTATGCCTAGACATTTAATTGCCATGACTATGTCATGCATCACATCACTAATACTATATTTGAACATTACATGATTGTTTCTGCTACCCATGTGGATTAACTTACATTTTTTCCGCTTGCGAGCTGCCATCTATCACTCTAAGGAGAAATTATGTGTAAGTTATCATGTATCCTCCTATAGTCACTCAATGATGACAATTTCCATACACTACATCATGAGCAAACAGTTGCTGATTGCTGTTCACCCTATCCAACAAATCACTTACGTATGCAGAGAACAAGAGTGATCTTATCACACATCCCTGCGCCACTCCTAATGGTACCCTGTCTCTAATGAACACTCACCATACAGGACAACATACTGGCTTCTGTTACTTAAAGAGTCTTTGAACCACTCAAATGCCCCAGAACCTATTCAGATTGCTTAAATCTTTGCCAACAGTTTGCAGTGGGACACTGTGTCAAATGCTTTCCAGAAATGTAGGAGCGTGGACTCTGCCTGTTACTTTTCATCCATGGTCTGTGAAAAGGGCAAGCTGAATTTCACATGAACTATGCTTTCTAGATCAGTGCTGATATGTGGACAGAAGTTTTCTTGTGTCAAGGAGATTTATTATATTCTGACTTAGAAAAAGCTCAAGAAAATATGCTCAGAAAATAATTCTGAACTACTTTACAAGACTGTCCACGTCATCTGCGATGAAACCATAGATACCACTGTCTATACTCAGTAAGTTGAAGCCACTTCAGACTATTGTTGCATGATTGGTGTACTTCCGTACTGCTGATCATAATGTGAGTGCCCATTCTTTTATCCTTTTTGTAAACGGAAATCACATACGCTTTTGTTCAGTTGTAGGGACTCTGTGCTGGGTGAGAGACTCACGATAAATGAAAGCTAAGGGGCCAACACCACAGAGTACTCGCTGTAAAACTGAAATGGGATTCCATCTGGACCTGGAGCGTTATTTGTTTTCAACTCTTCAGTTACTTCTCAATGCTACAGATGTCTTCTTCTGTGTCCTCCATATGGGAATCTGTGCGATGGTCAAACAATGAAATGTCTGTATGCTCCTCCTGCATGAATAATTTTTTAAAAGAAAAATTTAAAACTTCAGTTCTCATTTTCCTGTATCCTATTTCCACACCAGACTGGTTGATGAGTGACAGGATAGAAGCCATTGACCTGCTTAGTGATTTTATGTAAGACCAGAATTTTCTTGAATTCTCAGCATGATGGTGGAAGTTGTTGTATGTTTTGCTCATCAACTTTTTATAAACACATGAATTTATACTAATTTTTACCTGTCGACATCCCTGCATTGTTTTTTGAACTGAGAGTGCAACAATCTGTTTCTTCAGCATTTCCCAAATTTTGGTATTAAACCATGGTGGGTTTTTTCTTACTTAGAACATACTTTTTCAGAGGGCAACTTACGATCAGTTTAAGCTTTGCCTTGAATTCCTCTGTGTCTGTCGTACTGGAACTGAATGATGTCCAGTCATTGTCTAAATATGATGCTTAACAACTGCTAATCTTCACTTTCCAGTATACAAACTCTCCTAGTCTTCCTGATGGCTTTATTAACTGAAGTGTTCATTGTCACTATGACATCTTGATCACTAATCCCTGTTGCTACTGACACTGTCGATAAGGTCAGGCCTGTTTGTAGCTACAAGGTTTAAAATATTTCTATTGTGTCTGGGTTGTCAAACTAGGTGCTCAAGACTTTTCGGAAAATAATTCTGAACTACTTTACAACTGTCCATGTCATCTGTGATGAAACCATAGATATTACAGTCTATAATCAGTAAGTTAAAGCCACCTCAAACTATTAATGCATGATTGGTGTACTTCTGTACTGCTGATCGTAGACTTTCTTTGAATGTTGCTACAACTGTTACACTGGAATCTGGTGGCCTGTAAAAACATTCTATGATTAACTTGATAGGTTGCTTACTCGTTACTGGATAACTAAGCAGTCAGACTCAATTTTGACGTCAGTACAAATAATATCTTTGTTGACTGCAACAAACACTCCCCCTCTAATTGTGTCTTACCTTTCTTTTGAATATACATTCCATCTTCATTAAATATTTTGGAGCTTTATCCTTCAGTGTTTATTCATCTCTCAATTGTGAGCATAATTTGAGTGTGACAGCTTTCTTTGAGCACAGTAAATTCAAGGACTTTGTCACTTTATCAATCTACAGTTGAAGTTTTGACGTTTGAAGTGTCTTTACTTTGTACATGATCTACTTTTTCTCTCTGTGAATTGACTGCCGAGCATTCAGCTGAGAACCTTAAACTATCACCTAGCCATAAAAAAATGCGCAATTCACAGGTGCAGTGTTACCCTACTAGCTGCTTGCTTTGTGTAGTGCACTGCTGAGCTATCAAGAGGAATCCTACAATTCTGTATCCCATAACACAAGTCCAGAAATCTGTAGCCAAGATCGTCACAGGACCGAGGGAACCTCTTGTTGGGACCCTCCACTTGGCTCTTACCAAAGGACCCTGATCATTTCTGGGTATGATACCACAAATTAAAAACTACCAGTAGACTATCTACATCTACTACAGATCCTTCAGTTAAGTTCATACAATACAAAAACTGAAGAAGCAGCTCAAAAACTGTATTCCAAAAAGCTAATCCACAAATCTAACCTTAAGTGCATCTTTTGTTATCTGTTTGACAAATTTACTGTTTCATGCATTCCACTCCTTGAAATGGCCTGTTCCAGATATTGTTTTAATGTTCTCAAAATGAGGTAAAAATGGGACAAGTCAGAAATTGAATTTCCAGGAAGTAATCTATCAGATATATTGACATTTGAAAGTGGTTATATTTCTGCCTATGGGCATAAGGAATAACTATTTCAGTATCACAATAGACAGAAGAATAAATTAACAAAGAAAAAAGTGGTTTGAGGCCAGACAAGTTGACATATATGAGGGTGAGTCAAAGGAAAACCTTAAATTTGTAATAACAGATCGAAATTTTGCGCCGTTATCCTTTAAGTTGGTAAGCGTGCTACGAACAGCGTGCAGAATGGCCTGTAGGTTGCAGCATAGTGCAGATGCACACATACCGCCGCTGTATCAGCATAAAGATGGCCGCCCCGTCTGCGACTTGCACCAGGGAAGAACAGCGTTCTGTTATTTGGTTTTTGCGTAGTGAAGGTGCGAAACCTATTGAGATTCATCGACGAATGAAAGTTCAGTACGGTGATGCATGTTTGTCACAGTAGCAAGTCTATGAATGGAGTAGGAAGTTCGCAAATGGTGTGAATTCAGTTGAAGATGCTCCTCGTCCAGGTCAGGCACAATTTGTGACTCCACAGGACATTGCAGCAGTTGAAGCCATAGTGAAGGAAAACCGCCGAGTGACACTGAATGACATTGCAGCTTGTTTACAGATTAGTCATGGGACAGCACACCACATTGTGCATGATGTGCTCTAGTTTCACAAAGTGTCTGCAAGATGGGTGCCATGGTAGCTGACTCATGAAATGAGAGAACGTAGTGTTGATGCTTATGAAGAACTTCTTTGGCGCTTTGAATGAGAAGGTGATGGGTTCCTTGTAAGAATTGTTACTGGGGACAAAACCTGGGTTCAGTTCCACAAACCGGAAACAAAGAGAGCGAGCAAAGAATGGCGCCATTCCTCATTACCAAAATCAAAGAAGTTTCGAACAGAACCTCCTCATCCACCATACTCGCCAGACCTTGCCCCCAAGTGATTTCCATATGTTTGGACCATTCAAAGACGCAATGGGAGGAAAGAAGTTCTGTTCTGATGAAGAGGTACGCCACACAGTGCATGAGTGGTTGCGCGGACTACCAAAAGAATTTTTTTCCAAAGTAATTTATGCACTTTGTAAGCGCTGGAGGACTTGCACTGAGTGTGGGGGAGATTATGTTGAAAAGTGATACAGCTTTGTACCACTTCAACACAACAAATAACATTTAAAAAAAATATTTAAGGTTTTCATTTGACTCACCCTCGTAATTATTAAAGATTTAGTTTATTGAGGATTTAAGCATTGTGTACAGTGCTCATTTAAACAGGGACAAGAATATGGAAACAGCAAGAACATAACATATTACCAAGCTTAACACAGTGTAGGAAACCTGTTAGCATTCAAAACAGCTTCCAGTCATACAGTTTTAAATATGACTGGCTCTCAGCAACTATATACAAGTTTCAACATAAGAATCACACAGCCAGCTGGTTGCAAGTAACTGTTTGGTACATTGACCTAGGTTTCGTCCCATGGTGGTGTTTTATTACTTTTCGTGTGTGTAGTATATATCTTTGATACAATACCTCTTGAAATGCAAAACACTTTGGCTACCTTGCGTACAGAAGCAATCACCCTACAAGCGCCAGCAATTTGCCCACGTTAGAATTCTCTTAGCTCTGATGTAATGCACTCACAACTACACAAGACACTGTTCTGACCAAGACTGAGACTTGCAGCATATTGAGGACGTTGCACAGGTGTAATTTGAGATCAGATACAACAACGAAACCTGCAGGCTTGGCTACCATTTGCATTTATGTTCATGCACATGTTTCTTATGGTGTTTCCCTATTTTTGTCCAATCTGTTTACACACGCAATTTGAAACATTAGCTGTTAATGCCTAAATTAATGGCACACTACTCATGTTCATCTCATTTTTAGATTAGATTAGATTAGATTAGATTTACTTGCATTCCAGGTGACCCATAGTGAGGAAGTCATGTCAGAAAAACAATAATACATGTCAGATATTTACAACTCTGCTGTAGAGTGAAAATTTCATTCTAAATAAGCTAATGTACCTTCCACAGGTCCAAAGTGGTATGATTGTCATTTTTTAAAATGAAAACTATATGAAAGGATCATTTTACAACATTCATTTACTAAGATTGCATTAATGCACTGAACTTAAAATTTAAAAAATGTTTCTTTATTTTTATTTTTGAGGTAATAAACATATAATAGAACTACTGCAATACTTATTGACAAATTTAATTAAGGAATAAATATATTGGGAAACAGTAGTTAGTATCCCTAGTTCACTAAACAGGCCTCTGCAGGATGTTCTTGAGTTCACACCACATATAACTCTTATGTTTTTGTGCCTGGAAAACTTTAGCTTGACTTGATGAATTACCCCAAAAAATAATCCCATATGACATTATGGAGTGAAAGTAAGCATAGTATGCCAGCTTTTTCATTTTTATATCCCCTATGTCTGACAGAATTCACATTGCAAATAGAAATTTGTTTAGATGCTTCAGCAGTTCTGTGGTGTGCTCCTCCCAGTAGAATTTATTATCAAGCTGTAATCCCAAGAATTTAACATTGTCCACTTCTTCTATCTGCTTATCATCATGTGTTAGGCATATGGGGGACACCTCTTACAATTTCCGAATTGCATGTAGTTTTTTTCAAAGTTAGTTTGGCTAAGAATCAGTGATTAATGTCCACAAATATTTTATTAGCCAGTCCTTCTAAGACTACACTTGATTTGCTATTTATTGCAATGTTTGTATCATCGGCGAACAAAACAAACTTGGCATCTGGTAATGTTACTGATGAATGGTCATTAATATACACAAGAAAAAGTAAGGGCCCTAAGATGGAATCTTGTGGGATCCAACATGTAATTAGTTCCCAGTTGGATGTTGTCTGATAGCTTAATACATGTCTCTTTCCTAATAACACCCTTTTTTTCGTGCCATTTTTCGTGCCAGAGATATAAGATAATGAACCATTTTGCAGCATTTCCTGTTAGCCAATGTGCCCCCCCCCCCCCCTCTCTCTCTCTCTCTCTCTCTCTCTCTCTCTCTCTCTCTCTCTCTCTCTCTCTCTCACACACACACACACACACACACACACACACACACACACACACACAGAGCAGCTAATACATAATTGTAAAATACTTATGAGTTAACTGGTTTTATGATCTCAGTTTTCTTATCTTTTTTTGTTTGTTACAGTTCACTTGAATCCAGGGATTGCTGCACAGCTCCAGAGGATTGCCCCATCATTAAACACCACAGATGATGTGCATATATGTGGAGGCTGCAAGCAGAGTTTTCCAGACATAAATTTATTTGTTGAACACAAGCATGCAGGATGTGCAGTGTCGTCTCAGAACCCTTTATCTGTTATGGGCATATCACTTGATCAATCAGCTTTGAATTATATCTCCAGCAGTCGAGACAGCAGTGTGTCTAACCCTGCATCACAGTATTTCAGAGTTATTCTCAATGGAAATAACGTACCATTGCATCTGCAGAGTGATCCCTGTGAACAAGAATCTCTCCAGCCATTGCTTGTCACTCCATACAAAAAATCATCAGCTGCTACATCAGATCAGCATGATTTTAGTGTGGAATCGTGTAGTACTCAGAACTCTGTCATACAGCCACCAAAGAAAGTACAGAAGTCTAAGCAAGTTGACAGAACAGTACATACAAAGTCATTATCTACTGATGAAACTGTTCCTGTAAATGCTGCAGATGGAAGTGTTCCTATAAATGGTACAGATATTTCTTGTCATGAACAGGGTCAGTATAGAATTTTATTACATCTATTTCTGCTGTGCAATCTGGATGAATTCACTCATCTCTGTATCAGCACTTTATTTTCATCTGTGAATATTTTCAACATTGTTATTTGGGACATTGACTTGTCTATTCAGTGCAGTTCTGCACCCTCCCTTCTCACCCCTTTCCTATCCCACACTCTCAGTTTTTGTTAGAATTGGTGAAAGAACTGACCATGGTCCTTTGATTAAAGAAATTGTTTCCGTACTCACCAAAAATGATTTAGCTGAATAAGAGAGAATCAAATCCAAGCTATCCATTGAACCTGGCTCCAAATTAATACAAATCCATAGTGACACTATTGTGTCACCCTCCTCATTATTGCTGTCATATAACTAGATTGACAAGAACTGTGTGTAAAAGATTTTACTTAGTAAAGTGATTACTTTCAAGGTTTAATTGGCATATCCTGGAAAATGGAACTAGTTTCTTAATCTGTTTCAACCACTGTAAACCTCAGTAGAATGCATAATATTATAGTTTTATTTAATTGGATACATAAAAAATCTACTCACCAAGCGGCGGCAGAATACACACATAAAAGACTGTTGTGACCTGCAAGTTTTCAGAGCCAGTGGCTCCTTCTTCAGTCAACGAGCTGAAGGGGAAGGAAGAAATGTGAAGGAAAAGAACTGGAGAAGTTTATGAAAAGGGGTAGATTTTGGGAAAGTCACCCTGAACCGCGGGTTAGGGGAGACTTACCATATTGGATGAGAAGGAAAGGCTAGTCTCCCCAGACCCATGGTTCTGTGTGACTTTCCCAAGATCTACCTCTTTTCCTAGACCTCTCCAGTCCTTTTTCTTCACGTTTCTTCCTTCCCCTTCAATCCATCTGCGTGAAGAAGGAGCCACTGGCTCTGAAAGCTTGCCAATCACAACAGTTTTTTATATGTGTGTTGTGCTGTTGCTTGGTGAGTAGATTTTTTGTCCATCCAATTAAATTATGTTGTCAGAGCTTCTTAAGAGATTTATTTGTATGTCTGTGCCTGATGTGTGATGTAACAGAAATAATTTAAGCCTAGATCAGAATGTATGTGTAGATGACAAGTTATTCACCACACCATCCATCCGACATAGTGTGTGTTTCTGTAAATATTGTCTCATATTCTACAAAAAATTGTTTTGAGTTGAGATTCCATTGCAACAATTTTTAATGTTACACAGCAGTGTTCACTGAAATGCAGTTAGCCTGTTTTCAGTGTTGTTAGTCAATAATACTGGGTGAAGTTTATTTTACTTGAGCTGTTTTCATGTTTTATGGATCATAATTGAGACCTCTTGCTAGAATGTTATTAAGTCAGTCTTACAATTACAGTCCATTTTCTCAGTGAAAATTATGACAATATGCTGCAATTTACATATTAGGTGACTTATGTTTTATGGACATTAACTTGTGATCTGAGGCATATTTCTCTGCCTAACGTCTTTTTTTAAGTTATTTTTTAATTATTTTTTCCCCCTCTTCAAGTGCTGGAGACATCATCAGAAGCTATAATGATTCAAACAGCAGTTACAGTCTGAAACAAGCTCAACAAACTGAACTATTTATACATACCTTCACTTTCGGATTTGTTATAGCCTATAATGATGCCTCATTAGAAGATGAAACTTGGCAGAGATTTATGCCTTGGACCATGGGCTAATGCCCATAGAACAATAATCACCAAGTACACATATACTAAGCATGAAAGCCTGCATTGTATAATTTACATGATTGTCTAAAGCAGGGACAGCCCAGAATTTGGCTCATGAGCCATGCCCCGGAATGAGTGCCATTGTGCTCACCATGGCGGCTGCATACTTCCCCCACTGCCACACCATGATTTCTGAGTGGTGGAAAGGGTCATATTTAGATAACAATGCAGTCACACTGCATATGACCTTTTTTTCATATTTCACAACAACATAGATCACAAGTGAAATAAATTTTCAGTATTGCTTAATTGTTTTTGGTGCACTGAAGACAGAATATAATTTTTATCTTGTATAAACTGCCAGCATACTGACAGAAGTAGATAATTTCACAAATTTTTCGCACTCACATTGCCACGTAATCTTGATGTTTCGTAATCGTAGAAAGGTCTTACACACACACACACACACACACACACACACACATGTTGATCGAAATATTATTACACTTTTGCAACCTCAATGCGGAGGGAGGCATGGAAAGTGTATCTGAAAAAAGTAATGTAGAAGTCCTGGGGAGCTTTAATGTTAAAGGATTTTTCTTTAAAACAGGACTTACATTGAAGATCAATCAGTTACATCTGCTCATGTACATGGCCACTTCCAATTGTAAATGATCACGGAAACAGCTTGAAAACAGATGTAAGATTGACAGTGTCCTCAAAATGTTTTGAAATCTATCCTTATAATTCTTTTAAGGCTGCAATGAATTCTTCAAACCCTGTGTTTTCTGTAAGGCTATTGAGTTTTGGAAACAGGACTGTGTTTGTTGGAATTTGTCCCTTCTATAAAGCAATTTTCTTTTTAAATGCATTCCCTCCAAATGAGAAATAGGTTTTTTCTTACCTTTTAGTATCTTACTGTTGGCAGTATGGAGTCAAATCAACTTAAAATGTGAGGTCTGCAATCAATTGCAGACATTCTAATTTTAATTCTGCAATCCTTTTCCCTTTATGGATTCATCGCTAGAGTATTTTAAATCGAAAAATCATTCCAGACATGCCCCTTGACTTAACCAACATACTTTGCAGTAATATATAAAGTCTACATACTCTTCAATCAGTTCCATCAAAATCTCTTGCAATTGACAGTGGTATGATGTGTAAGACTTCAGATATTTTACTATTTGTACTGCCAATTTCTTCAAGTGCTCTATGCCTGCAATTTTAACACAAAGTGCTTCGTGGTGTACAGAATGATGAATCCCTTCTGTTTAGGGTTGTAACTTTTTGTTAATTTGTTGTTAACCGAATCTTTAAATTCTTTATGCATGATATAGTAATATTGTCTCAGAGCAAATTTGCAGTAATTGTCAATTATGTGACTGCATAATAAATATACAGAATTCTCATCCATCTCTTCTGCCATTTTCACTCATTTTTAAAGACTTCTGATGATACTAGACTGTCTCTTTTTGTGCAAGCAGCCACTGGATCAGTGAACGTCCTTCATACCACAAACAAATAGGGAAGGGTAAAGAGAGCTGACACAATGATTCTGCCAAACTGAAGAGAGTTGTGCCAACCGAAAAATGCTAATGCAACACATGAAATGTCACACTGTACCGAGTACATTCAAAAATGAGCAAAGCCAAGACAGGCTGAGCCTTGACCACACACGGCCCACAGAGCCACATAAAGCTACTCTCTCTCTCTCTCTCTCTCTCTCTCTCTCTCTCTCTCTCTCACTCTCCCCCTCCCCCTCCCTGTCCCCCTCCCCCTCCCCCTCTTCTCTCCCTCTCCCTCCCTCTCTCTTCCTCTTCCTCTCCCTCTCTCTATTCACACATACCCCCTCTCCTCCCTCTCTCCCCCTCCACCCATTAAGTTCTTTACATCATAGGTGGTCAAAGATTTTATGGCCGAATACCCCATGTCTTTCTGTGCAGCACTTAGACTGAGGAGGATAGTGGACTGAGTGAAGTACAGTGTGAGCTGTTTCGCCTTCAATACATACCTTTATTAATAATACTTTTTTTTTGAGTGATGTTGGTTCTTGACAACAAATTTCTTTAGTGAGCAAATGTCCTGTAAGCCTCTTGTCATTATCTTCAAATATAGACTCTAAAAATATTTTTCCATATTATATATTTCAGTGAGGTTATAGAATAAGGTTTGTTCATCTGGAAAGCTTTGTGAATAAAGTAATTGTGCCATGATGTATATTCTGCTAAAGTTGTGTTAGTTAAAAGTTTCCATAATAATGAAAGCAACAGCAACCACACTTATAAACATGAAATTATGTGTTTAATTAGTACTGCTTACTGTTGTGCACAAAGTTAGTAATTGCTTCTTTTATGTCAATATTATTGTACAGACAGACATGTGATTTCACAAGGCAATCACAGGCAGCACTCAATTATGGAAAATTGACTGAAATAGGAAGGTTTAATGGGACTCTCTGGCTAGTGAGTTCTAGTATTCAGATGATGTATGTCTCAAACAAGATCATTTGTGGTGACTGCCATTTCTGGCTCTTGTATTTCAAAACATGGGTTTGTATTGCATGTTAAACATTAGAGCATCTGTAATACGTTGGTTGACGTGATTAGCAGTTCAAGAAAAGTAAAAAAGCATAATGCAACAGATAGAATTGGGTAGTTGTAATGGTATTAAACAACAGATTATGAACAGATTTGTATATTTTGGTGTACATATGGCAAGTAACTGTGCTGGAATTTGTCATAAGATAAATTGTAATGTGTATTTTTTTTCTTCTGGTGGTACAACCCCAGTACCTCTGATAGATGTAGATAGTGAATGATAGTCTGTAATCATAGCTTTTGGAATCCAAGATTCTTTCTTGAGGGTAGAAGAGAAAATGTATAGTAGAGGGACAGGTAGCAGGTAACTCAGAACCCATGTTAAGAGGAACCCACTTGAGGAAAAAGGTAGGTGAAGATAAGGGGAACCTGTCAGAGGAACAGGTCAAAGATAATGTGTAAATAAGTAATAGCTTTGGTACAGGGTTTATTTATGTGGTAACATTGAATTACTACACACTAATATTTGTCTCCTTTTCTACCTCAGCAAAATGGTTCCCACTCAAATTGGATTGTATGTAACATGCTTCATTTCCATTCCTGTCTCTTCCGCCCTGAAGAAGGAATCCAGCATTTAAAAAACTAGGAGCACAGCCCGTTTATCGTTTGTGCATATTTATTGCTGTAGGAGCACAGCCTGTTTATCGTTTGTGAATATTTTTTGCCGTTACTGGGAATTTGTGGATGAGAAATGAAAAAAATAGTATCTTAATGGAATTGTTGCTTAGTTTAATCATTAGCGTGACAATACTAAATCATAGGGAACTCTGCTTGCGGTTAATTGACATTTTCTAAGAAGTAATATTTTAAGTTAGTAGTCCAACTTAAAGACACTTATAAAGATGATCGTGTGTTGTCTGAAAGGTCTGCTTTGTGTCTTATACACCAGGGCTGAAAAGGAAGAGCACTACAGGTAGGGACCCTGCCAACTACTTGAACTGATTGACATGTGTTTTATGTGTTCTACTGTTTGAAGTCTAATGTTATTATTCAGGAGACTTTCATTAGGAAATGAATAATGTGATGTTTTTAGGAAATCAGATATTTACACCAGATAAAGAATTAGTATTAAACATCTGTTATTATGTACTCAAAAACTAGAAGCAAAAAAACCGCTACACTCAGGATTTACAGAAATAGAACTTGTTGACTGCAGTGTAGCAAGATTTAATATTGTCTTTTTTACTTGAAGTAGCCTCGTCTTGAATGCCCAGTTGCATTGTAGAATTTCAAAAACAGTTATTTTAATTTCAATAAACAATTTGCTTGTCTGTTTTCTAATGTCAGTTATCACTAGTCTCAGAAATATTTATACCCACAATGGTTTTTCTGTTTTAGAGATTTTATGGAATTGAAATTAGAAAAAAAAAAAAAAAATCCTCAGTTAGGATAATGCAAGTTTTATCATAGGGGTACTTATCCCCTATCATTCCATAAGCTACATGTGCTCTCTGGGTCATTTGTGTATCACAGGAAATGGGAATATTTGCTTAACTGCTTGGGTCATTTTGATGATACAAACCTCAATTTCTACAGTAAAAGATAAAAAGAACACCTCTATATCAAGATTTCTGTTGAGACAGAGCAGTAGCTAACCTCTGGGGCATCCTAGTTGCACCCGTCTTACCAGATAAGTGGGACCCTGATTGGGTGGACATGTGTGTTCTCTAGCTACTCGTGGGACATGTATCGAGTTCACTGCTTCAAATAGAAGCACTTCCAATAGTCCAGGTTATTCATCAGGCAATTTTAACCTCCTGTTTAACATACAATCTTGGAGTGGCTAATAAACTAATGGCCATTAAAATTGCTACACCACGAAGATGACGTGCTACAGATGCAAAATTTAACAGACAGGAAGAAGATCCTGTGATATGCAAATGATTAGCTTTTCAGAGCATTCACACAAGGTTGGCGCTGGTGGCGACACCTACAACATGCTGACATGAGAAAAGTTTCCAACCGATTTCTCAGACACAAACAGCAGTTGACCGGCGTTTCCTGGTGAAATGTTGTTATGATGCCTCGTGTAAGGAGCAGAAATGCGTACCATCATGTTTCCGACTTTAAAGGTTGGATTGTAGCCTATCGTGATTGCTGTTTATCGTATCGCGGCATTGCCACTCGCGTTGGTCGAGATCCAATGACTGTTAGCAGAATATGCAATTGGCTGGTTCAGGAGGGTAATACGGAATGCCGTGCTGGATCCCAACGGCCTCGGCAGTCAAGATGACAGGCATCTTATCCGCATGGCTATAACAGATCGTACAGCCACGTCTCGATCCCTGAGTCAACAGGTGGGGATGTTTGCAAGACAACAACCATCTGCACGAACAGGTTGACGACGTTTGTAGCAGCATGGACTATCAGCTCAGAGACCATGGCTGCGGTTACCCTTGACGCTGCATCACAGACAGGAGCACCTGCAATGGTGTACTCAACAACGAACCTGGGTGCACGAATGGCAAAACGTCATTATTTCGGATGAATCCAGGTTCGGTTTACAGCATCATGATGGTCGCATCTGTGTTTGGCGACATCGCGGTGAACGCACATTGGAAGCATGTATTTGTCATCGCCATACTGGCATATCACCCGGCGTGATGGTATGGGGTGCCATTGGCTACGTGTCTCGGTCGCCTCTTGTTCGCATTGACAGCACTTTGAACAGTGGACGCTACATTTCAGATGTGTTACGACCCGTGGCTCTACCCTTAATTTGATCCCTGCAAAACCCTACATTTCAGCAGGATAATGCACGACCGCATGTTGCAGGTCCTGTACGGGCCCTTCTGGATACAGAAAATGTTCGACTGCTGCCCTGGCCACCACATTCTCCAGATCTCTCACCAACTGAAAACATCTGGTCAGTGGTGGCCGAGCAACTGGCTCATCACAATACGCCAGTCACTACTCTTGATGAACTGTGGTATCGTGTTGAAGCTGCATGGGCAACTGTATCTTTACGCGCCATCCAAGCTCTGTTTGACTCAATGCGTACAAGGCCGTTATTACGGCCGGAGGTGGTTGTTTTGGGTACTGATTTCTCAGGATCTTTGCACCCAAATTGCATGAAAATGTAATCACATGTCAGTTCTAGTATAATATATTTGTCCAATGAATACCCGTTTATCATATGCATTTCTTCTTGGTGTAGCAATTTTAATGGCCAGTAGTGTAAGTAATGAACTACAGTAACAAGTCTCAGATCACATGCTGTAATGCCGGCCGGAGTGGCCGTGCAGTTCTAGGCGCTACAGTCTGGAACCGCGAGACCGCTACGGTCGCAGGTTCGAATCCTGCCTCGGGCATGGATGTGTGTGATGTCCTTAGGTTAGTTAGGTTTAAGTAGTTCTAAGTTCTAGGGGACTGATGACCTCAGACGTTGAGTCCCATAGTGCTCAGAGCCATTTGAACCATTTTTGAACATGCTATAATGTGTTTTTTTTTTATTATAAAGTGGAAGGAGGGATCATTTGAAAAGGTGTCTCCTTTCTACGTACAGAAGGAATAGGACATGTTGGTAAGAACGTTAAAATCAGTGAAATGGCTACTACTCATAGAAACAGCTACTTCCATCCAGACAGCCAACTCCCAAAAGTAACAACCTAGGTGAATACCCAGTTTCTGCAACTTACATAGTCAATAGAGATCTTATGAAAGTTTTGCAGTAGATTAACAGTAAAAGTAGGAGACAGAAGGTGTGTATTAAATTCATGTTAACAAGAAGAGGATCAGTAATAAACTAGAGAAAACAGCTGTCTCTATATACGTGAGTTTAGCTCACAAGTTTTACCTGTACATATGAAGATTTGGTTTCCCTGCCAAAGGATTAGTGTTCATTCCAAACCCATTGTATTCTTAGAGGTGATAAAAGTATGACCACACCATCTTGGGTTCCAAATCACAATGCTGCCTACAAGCCAGGAGCTCCACATATGCTGGCACAATGAAGATCTACAAAGAAAAACAGTCTTTGTTTCATTCTTGAAGAAACATGTTGTGAGGATAAATTTAGTGACACAAACTGAGGCAATTGAAGTGTGTGAACGTTTCACGTTAATATATGGAAGCTGTTGACACTATACCACTTGTCATTGCAACATCCTTCAAGGTGACAACAAAGCAAAAAGTGTTATGCAAACCATTACTGAAGGAAAATGATAGCTGCAATACAGAATCCCTCAACAGAAGCATTGTTGGTCATCTTTGTGTAAGGAACAGGCTACAGAGAAAAGAAAACTAAACAAAATGCACTGAAGTCATCAGTTCATATTTTGTCTTACAGATGTTATGAGATTTCTTCAGTAGGAAATGTGGAACACGCAGTCTGCCCCCGAGTGCCAAAACTGTATCCCTACACATCAAAAATTCATGTAAACAGAAGGAAAGAGGATTTGTAACAAAAGTCTCAACAGTGAAATGGTATCCATATGCCAGTGGAACATGAACGAGTTCAGATAAGAGAACTGAAGCTGTTGATAGAAGTGAAACCCTGTTCCAAAGATAATGATACGTCTGTGCTAAGGGGTTGTTGTGTCCTAGAAGATGACGTCAATGGAGAGGAACTTAAAAGAAGAGTGGCCATATTTTTCTATAACAAATACCACATCTGGCCTCTTTTCCTAAACACCATGCTGCAAACAGTTGCAATGCAAGTGTCATGTAGAATAACAGTTTCTTTCCTTTACTTACCACTACAAAAAGGCCTAGGCAGTGAGATTGTAAATAAACAGACCAGACAGTTTCCCTATACATTCCTCCATTGTAAAGATTTAACTCAATATGCTATGAGACACTCATCACATGTCCCCATGGGACAGGTGTTGAGATCTGTATGGAGTGAGGGATTACGTCTTTTGAACATTGGCTAGCATTGCTATTGCATTAATGTCATCCATCAGGCTTTCTGTATGCTATCTCACCCTCACTGAAACTGCTCACTGGGAAGTGATCAGTGATATGGATTCGCTAAATGCGGAAACATGAACTATGGCTGTGTTATTACCATGTGTCTCCAAGAGCGACAAATGTGCCATTATTATTTTCTTGGCTGTTGGAGGACAAACACTGGTAGACATCCATTGCAGAATGAAGAAAATGTATGAGGCTGCATGTGTGTCGAACATCACCATTGTGCACTGAGTTCTTGCTGGTCGCAATTTGATGTAAGGCGCCCTCATATCGCAGATGCCACAATGCAGAATTTATGCCAACTGTAGGGGGGAGACACTTGAACATCCACTCAATAGTCCTCATCTCTCCTCATGCAATTATCAGGCTTTCTGTCCCATAAAAAAGGCCTTGAAGGGTCGACGATTCTTGTTGGCTAAGGATTTGCAACAGGCAGTTATGGGCTTCTTCACACAGCAAGACACGGTGTTTTACTAAATGGGTATCTTCAACCCCAGGCATCAGTGGGACGGTTGCCTTAATGATCACGGTGATGTTGCCTGATTGGCATACAGATTCTGAACAGTACAGCCTTCGAATGGAAACTCTTTTGTCATCCTATATACGCTATGTCAACAAAAGTATCCGGACACCTGGCTCAAAATTACTTACAAGTTCAGGGTGCCCTCCATCAGTAATGCTGGAATTCAATATGGTGTTGGCCCACCCTTACTTAGCCTTGATGACAGCTTCCACTCTCACAGGCATACGTTCAATCAGGTGCTGGAAGGTTTCTTGGGCAATGGCAGCCCATTCTTCATGGATTGCTGCACTGAGGAGAGGTATCAATGTCGGTCAGTGAGGTCTGGCATGAAGTCGGCGCTCCACAACATCCAAAGGATGTTATATAGGATTCAGATCAGGACTCTGTGCAAGCAAGTCCGTTACATGAAGTTATCCAGTAACATTCCACCACAGGCCATGCACTATGAACAGGTGCTATATTGTGTTGAAAGATGCATTTGCCATCCCCGAATTGTTCTTTAACAGTGGGAAGCAAGATGGTGCTTAAAACATCAATGTAGGCCTGCGCTGTGATAGTGCCATGCAAAACAACAAGGGGTGCAAGGCCCCTCGATGAAAAACACGACCGCACCACCCCTGAATTTTACTGTTGGTGCTACACATGCTGGCAGATGACATTCACAGGGCATTCGCCATACCCACACCCTGCCATTGGATCACCACATTGTGTACTGTGATTGGTCACCCCACACAACGTTTTTCCACTGTTCAGTCATCCATTGTTTACGCTCCTTACATCAAGCGAGGTGTCGTTTGGCATTTACCGGCATGATGTGTGGCTTATGAGCAGCCGCTCAACCATGAAATCCAAGTTCTCTCACCTATCACCTAACTGTAAGTTCTTGCAGTGGATCGTGATGTAATATGGAATTCCTGTGTGATGGTCTGGATAGATGTCTGCCTATTACACATTATGTCCCTCTTCATCTGTCGGTGGTTTCTGTCAGTCAACAGATGAGGTCGGCCTGTAGGCTTTTGTGCTGTACGTGTCCCTTTACATTTCCTTTTCACTATCGCATCAGAAACAGTGGACCTAGGGATGTTTAGGAATGTGGAAATCTCGCATACAGGCATATTTCATAAGTGACACCCAATCACCTGATCACATTTGAAGTCTGTGAGTTCTGCAGAGCACTCCATTCTGCTCCCTCATGATATCTAATGACTACTGAGGTAGCTGATATGGAGTACCTGGCCGTAGGTGGCATCACAAAGCACCTAATATGAAAAACATATGTTTTTGGTGGTGTCTGGATACTTTTGATCACAAAGTGTACATCCAGTATGGTTTCAGGAGGTATTGTCTCACCGTTGGTAACCTGACCTTGTTAGAGGCAACTATACAGCAGGTTTTCCTACATAATCTACATGGATGTGTTTTTTGATCCTGAGAAGGCCTAACATCGACAGACATCTCCACATATGAGGCACCCAGAAATACCTTCCCATTTTGATATTGTTCTTCACCATTTCAGGCAGCAAACTTGGGAACTATGTCAAACAGGTTCCACTAGAGGATGGTTTCCTACAATTCTCTTTGCAAAAGACTTTGTTATGTTTTGCAACTGCTTCACCCTTCAACAGCAAAAATTCAGTTACAACTGACACTAAAGATGTTGGAGGAGTGGATGCTGTGTGCTGGCTTCAAATTTTAATGACTATATTTGTCTTTCATGTACTGAAAATGGTTGTGCATCATATGTGTGTGGATCAGCAAGACCTTACGTTAAAAGACTATGAAAGTCTTTGTCTAGTCTGATTGAGTACAGAAACAGTCCCACACCAAACCCTGTACTGAGAGTGGTTAGCTCCTCATGGAGTATCAGCTGTATGGGTTCTTGTCGAGGAATTACATCTGGTTGAGTGCCTGCTCAAACAAATGAAATTTACAAACAAACAGTGATACCATTTGGAATCCATGTGAAAGCAAACATAGTATGTGTTGGAGACAAAATATGAGTCCTTATCCAGTGGGGGAGCCAGCTTCTGCCCCAGTTAGTTGAAGTCCCATTATCATACTGGTTTCAAGTAAATAAAGAATGGCTCTTCTAGCAGTTACATTTAATATTAATTTACAACAGTTAATGCAGCACTCAAATATATGACAATCTATTCTGATGCTTCTAGGCCTGGGACAGTCTTGGCTGGTTTGGTTGGTGTGTTGTTTGCCCTGTAGTGTCTTCAAGATTTACGTGCTGCATACATTCTCAATATACAAGGGCTGTTCAAACAGTAAGGTGACTTTTCAAAATGCACGGGCAACATACACTTGATTATTGATCTTATTTTTGTGATGTTGGTACATATGTCCCGAACATATGTTCACAGTTGCAAGTGTACAGTATACTTCGTTTGTTTTTAACAGATAGAAGGGTTAGACGTCTTTTAGTGTGCTTGGCGATTTTTGATTATTATAAAAAATGGAGCAAAGAATTTGCATCAAATTTTGTTTGAAAAATGAAATCAAGTGCTCTACAACACTTGAAATGTTGAGAGTGGCATATGGTGAATCTGCTCTAAGTAAAAAAAAAGTTTGCAAATGTTGCAAGCTCTTCCAAGATGGATGAGAAGACCTCGCTCTGGACACTCTAGCACATCAACAACAGATGATAACGTCGAAGCTGTGAAGAAAATGGTTTCGGAAAATCATCAGCTTACTCTAAGAGAATTTGCTGAGGATGTTGGCATATCGGTCGGCTCATGTCATGCAATTTGTTCAAATGTTTTGGGCATGAGACGGGTCAGTGAAGTTTGTTCCAAAACTTCTCAATTTTGATCAGAAGAACTGTTGCATCAGCATCACTCAGGAGTTCTTGAATGACGTCAATGATGAACATGATTTGCTCAAAAGGGTGACGAAACCAAAGCCCACTCATCCCAGTGGAAGCATCCTGGAGAGCCAAGACCAAAAAAAGCACGCCAGGTTCGATCAAATGTCAAAGTTTTCCTCACTGTCCCCCCCCCCCCCCCTCCCGCCCCCAATTGCCGTGGCGTAGTGTGTCAAGAATTTTTGCGTCCACCTTGTATGGTCAATAAGGAGCATTACCTTGACGTTATGTGCCGTTTGCGAGAAGCAATACGCAAAAAAGTCCAGAATTGTGGAAAAACACTTCATGGCTTTTGCATCTTGACAATGCAACTGCTCATTCATCTTTGCGTGTGAGAGATTTTTTCGCCAAAAACAACATGACAATCATGCCTCAGCCACCATATTAACCAGATTTGGCCCCCTGCAACTTTTTCTGTTCCCAAAACTGAAGAGACCTATGAAACGAAGAAGATTTTCAACGATTGAGAAAATAAAAACTGCATTGCTGAAAGCACTCACGGCTGCCAAAAACAACATGACAATCATGCCTCAGCCACCATATTAACCAGATTTGGCCCCCTGCAACTTTTTCTGTTCCCAAAACTGAAGAGACCTATGAAACGAAGAAGATTTTCAACGATTGAGAAAATAAAAACTGCATTGCTGAAAGCACTCACGGCTGTACCGAAAAGTGCTTATGAGAAGTGCTTTGACAATTGTGCTTATGGGAAGTGCTTTGAAGAATATTGATGGATATCTAAAGATTTTTTCACAAAAATATAATGTCATCTTACTTTTTGAGCTCGCCACTTATGAAGCTGAGGTGCATGATATCTTGAGGATTCTGGCATGGATGAAACACAATTAAGCACTGAGTTCTTAATCTTCTCAGACTCCATTAGCAAATTGCAAGACATACCTATACAGTGCATGTACTCAACAGTGAAGGAAGTCCAGCCCCTTTAGGACTCGCACCATCTATATCATCTTGGGAAGGAAGTGATATTCTGCCGAGTCCATGCATGTTGGAAGTCAAGGCAATGAATCGATAGATGAAACAGCTGGAGAGGGCTGCTTATAGTTACTGTATTGCACTGTATTCCAACAGGCTGTGACCTTGATGTTGAACAGGATCATGCTTTGTTGAGAATAGGAGTGCCTAGAATTGAGGAATGACAAGCTGCTGCTGATGACACCAACTACATAGCTTTGACATATCTCTTTCATCCAGTGAATGACAGTGATGATGTACTATCACACAACTCTACTGGGCAATGTCCTCAGATGTAAACAATCCTTCTTATGAGAGGAATCACCATAGTGTGGAACTTGTGGCATATGGATTTCAGTATATTACACTTTAAACAGTTTATATTCAGATAAGAGTGCAGTGTGTAGTTTACCTTGTGGTATTCCTTCTACACTCCTGGAAATTGAAATAAGAACACCGTGAATTCATTGTCCCAGGAAGGGGAAACTTTATTGACACATTCCTGGGGTCAGATACATCACATGATCACACTGACAGAACCACAGGCACATAGACACAGGCAACAGAGCATGCACAATGTCGGCACTAGTACAGTGTATATCCACCTTTCGCAGCAATGCAGGCTGCTATTCTCCCATGGAGACGATCGTAGAGATGCTGGATGTAGTCCTGTGGAACGGCTTGCCATGCCATTTCCACCTGGCGCCTCAGTTGGACCAGCGTTCGTGCTGGACGTGCAGACCGTGTGAGACGACGCTTCATCCAGTCCCAAACATGCTCAATGGGGGACAGATCCGGAGATCTTGCTGGCCAGGGTAGTTGCCTTACACCTTCTAGGGCACGTTGGGTGGCACGGGATACATGCGAACGTGCACTGTCCTGTTGGAACAGCACGTTCCCTTGCCGGTCTAGGAATGGTAGAACGATGGGTTCGATGACGGTTTGGATGTACCGTGCACTATTCAGTGTCCCCTCGATGATCACCAGTGGTGTACGGCCAGTGTAGGAGATCGCTCCCCACACCATGATGCTGGGTGTTGGCCCTGTGTGCCTCGGTCGTTTGCAGTCCTGATTGTGGCGCTCACCTGCACGGCGCCAAACACGCATACGACCATCATTGGCACCAAGGCAGAAGCGACTCTCATCGCTGAAGACGACACGTCTCCATTCGTCCCTCCATTCACGCCTGTCGCGACACCACTGGAGGCGGGCTGCACGATGTTGGGGCGTGAGCGGAAGACGGCCTAACGGTGTGCGGGACCGTAGCCCAGCTTCATGGAGACGGTTGCGAATGGTCCTCGCCGATACCCCAGGAGCAACAGTGTCCCTAATTTGCTGGGAAGTGGCGGTGCGGTCCCCTACGGCACTGCGTAGGATCCTACGGTCTTGGCGTGCATCCGTGCGTCGCTGCGGTCCGGTCCCAGGTCGACGGGCACGTGCACCTTCCACCGACCACTGGCGACAACATCGATGTACTGTGGAGACCTCACACCCCACGTGTTGAGCAATTCGGCGGTACGTCCACCCGGCCTCCCGCATGCCCACAATACGCCCTCGCTCAAAGTCCGTCAACTGCACATACGGTTGACGTCCACACTGTCGCGGCATGCTACCAGTGTTAAAGACTGCGATGGAGCTCCGTATGCCACGGCAAACTGGCTGACACTGACGGCGGCGGTGCAAAAATGCTGCGCAGCTAGCGCCATTCGACGGCCAACACCGCGGTTCCTGGTGTGTCCGCTGTGCCGTGCGTGTGATCATTGCTTGTACAGCCCTCTCGCAGTGTCCGGAGCAAGTATGGTGGGTCTGACACACCGGTGTCAATGTGTTCTTTTTTCCATTTACAGGAGTGTATTTAGCAAGTAAGAGACAAATGTGGTATGACTTGTGAAATGTCAAATCTGGCTACAAAATTAAGAAAGAGCTGTTAATACGCTAACAGCTCCCATTTTCTGTAAATGATCAGCTAGCCATACCATGTTGAGTTATAATTTTATCCTTTTATTTGCTAATCTATGAGTTTCTATAAACTGATTTTAGGTTGGGTTAACTTTAGGATGGAGACTACATTCAACCAGTGGAAAATCCAGTATGGAATAATGACAGTATTATGAAAAGGATAGACAAAATACACACACACACACACACACACACACACACACATACACATACACATACACACACACACACACACACACATATTTACGCAAACGCAACTCACATACACACGACCACAGTCTCTGGCTGCTGAGGACATTCCACTCTCCAACAGCACATGGAAAAAACAAATAATCTTTCCATATGAGCTCTGATTTCTCTTATTTTATTACAATGATCATTTCTCCGTACATAGGTGGGCAACAAAAAGAAAAAAAAATCCCATTTGAAGAAGAAAGTTTGTGATTGAAATTTTGTGAAAAGGTCCAGCCTCAGTGAAAAACACATCTGTGGCACCCTCTCCTCTATTTTGCAATAATACAAAATGAGCTGCCCGTCTTTGATCTTTTTCGATGTCCTCTGTCAGTCCTACCTAATGTGGATTGCACACTCTAATGTTCTGACAACTTAAAGTGTGAGTGTGGATCTGGGTTGTATCGACTTATTCCCCCAAACCACCTTCCACTTCTTTACAAGATGACTTACTTGGAATTTGCAGCCACTCTTCTTTACTGAAAAGCTGGCTGCTGGAAACCCTCTTGACTTCTTCTCCACTGAATGACGCTAGGTACAGGAATTTTTAGACTCTTTCTACTTATGAAATAAGTAGACATGCAAACTTTACTTTTCGTCAACTAACAATGTATTTGACTTCCACAGACAATAAAAATCTCATTTTCCACATAAATACGTACCTTCCTGCAAGTCTCTCATACAGTCAGACGTTAGAAACAAATTGAATTACAGTTAAAAGAAAGTTGGTTTGGATACCATGACCTTTCTTAACATGAATTATAAAATGAGTCTTGCCTCTGACAAGGTTGCATCAAGAGTCTAAATGAGGACTTTTTCAACTGTTCTTGTTTTAGTAACAATAGTCAGTGACACAATAAACACAGAGCTGCATATAAACTCCATGGTTCTTCCTTATACACTCACTAAAACATCTATGGATTGCCCAACAGGTACTTGTTGGTGCCGTCTGACTGTTGCGTCTACTTTCTTCCCACGACTGATTTTAAACCTGCACACACAAACATGTGACGTGCAATAGGTAGGATTCTACCATCACATACTCATATTCAGAATATTGTGTTCGAGATGGTAGAAGGTTGAGTGATTCTAGAATTGACACAGAAATTCTGTGACTGCAGCACTGACTACTGTGACCTGCACACCACATTTTGGTGTAGTTTGCTCCCCCAGAGACTGTGGCAACTGCAGGAGGTAAACAGCCCATTGAGTCTTCTGTTGACAAATAACCTCCCCAGATGAAGCAGAGCCGTACATGGTTCGCCAAGCACATCCATGAGTGTGGTGGTCAAATATCAAGGGATCTAAACCTGCATATACTATAACTAGGCTATCAGATTTTTCGATTTTTCATTCTCATTTCATGCCTGTACTGCTGGGGTCTATGACTCTGCATAACATCAATAGCAGTAACATTAAGCGTCAGCATATTTCCTTATTGTTCCATCTCATTTTGTATGCTTCCACTTTTTCTGTTTCGTGGTTTGTTTGTCACTGACTGAGAGAATCCCTGTTACTGGTTTACACATAAGAACTAACACAGAATGTTAGTTTACTATTGTTAATTTATTCTTTATTGGAATTTGTTGTCCCAATGGTATTTTCTCCATTGACTGGATAAATATTGTACTTTCTGTGTTTGGTAGAGTGTTCCATACCTTCCATTGTTGACATTTCCTGAAGTACTTCCAAGTCTGAGGCTCATTCTGCATAGTTTCCCTACAGAAAGATCTCAGAAGTCTACTCCTTTCTGCAGATGTTACTTTTAAGATATTCGTTTTGCTGAATTTCAAGTCAATGGATATGTTCCTGACCATCCAATGTTTCATGTTCAGTTTTGATGTCTTTTGTGTTAAAGTGTCATCTGCAAATACAAAATTTTAATGTGCACTGTGTTTTGGATTTTATTGTGAACAATAGATCTCACAGTAACTTTATGGATTGGCTGATTCAGAGAATGGTGAAAGGCAAGGGCATACATCTTTGCTTGTAAAGCAATGCAGTGTTGAGTCAATGATTGGGTTGATGATTTATTCATTTAAATATTGACTGATAGCTGACTTGGAAATAACATATCAGATGACATCTGGGAAATGGTGCATGAGGATGAAACGATAATGGTTTTCATATTCATATATGAGCCCAAGTTTTCAGTGCATTGTACAGAGAAATTTCTAATTGCTGAAGATGTTTTAGTGACTGACATTCACTGTTGTGTGTAGATGGTGCTCATGAACAACATAAAATCAGTATCAGTGGAAAAAGATGGAGGATGGCCTGTGTCCATGGCTAGTCTACTGGCAGGAATTATGCAGCAAATAAAAACATTATGAGTTGAAACAGTAATAGTGACCATGATGCGGAATTTATTTTATGCAAAAAACTTTCACATATGTGCAGTCAGATCTAGATAAGATTTCAAATTGGTGGAAAAATTGGCAACTTATTTTAAATGTTGTAGGATTGTGCACTTTACAGAACACTAAAATGATGTGTCCTATGACTAAAATATCAATGAGTCACAGTTGGAATTAGTCAACTCTTACAAATACTTGGGTGTAACAATCTGTGGTGATATGAAGTGAAATGGTCACATAGGCCCAGTCATAGGTAAAGTAGGTGGCAGACTTTGGTTCATCAGCATGATACTTGGAAAATGCGATGAGTTTACAAAAGAGATTGCTTATATACTGTCCACTCACTTTCATGTGACCAACTGTCAAAAGTCTCAGTGTGGTTCCCAAGGACAGATTCATACTTGTGTTGATCCACTGTGGCTTCCCACCCAGGGAATGCCACAACAACATTCCCCAGACCATAACTCCCTCCTCTGGCCTGGACTCTTCTGGTGATAGGTGCGGCATGTTTTGTTTCAGATCTTTCACGCTGACATGACAGCGGCCACCTATCTGATGGAGCATAGAATGTGATCCATCTGAAAAGGCCACCAGTCACCACTCAATGGACACCCAGTTGTGGTGTTGTGCAAGTTTCTGCCTTTGTCGCCAGTGAGCAACTGTCAGTGTGGGTGCCTGAACTAGGTACCTGCTGTGGAAGCCCAAATGCAGCAACTTTTTTTGAATAGTCATTGAGAAGACACCATTGGTAGCCCCTTGGTTCATCTGGGTGGTCATTTGTTAAACAGTTGCACTTTTGAAACTTCCTGGCAGATTAAAACTGTGTGCTGGACCGAGACTCGAACTCGGGACCTTTGTCTTTCGCAGGCAAGTGGTCTACCGACTGAGCTACCCAAGCACGATTCACACCACGTCCTCACAGCTTTAATTCCGCCAGTACCTCGTCTCCTACCTTCCAAACTTCACAGAAGCTCTTCTGCGAACCTTGCAGAACTAGCACTCCTGAAAGAAAGGATATTGCGGAGACTTGGCTTAGCCACAACCTGGGGTTTGTTTCTAGAATGAAATTTTCACTCTACAGCAGAGTGTGCGCTGATATGAAACAACCCCCAGGCTGTGGCTAAGCCATGTCTCTGCAATATCCTTTCTTCCAGGAGTGATAGTTCTGCAAGATTCGCAGAAGAGCTTCTGTGAATTTTGGAAGGTAGGAGATGAGGTCCTGGCGGAATTAAAGCTGTGAGGACGGGGTGTGAGTCATGCTTGGGTAGCTCAGTTGGTAGAGCACTTGCCCGCGAACAGCAAAGGTCCCGAGTTCGAGTCTCGGTCCGGCATACAGTTTTAATCTGCCAGGAAGTTTCATATCAGCTCACACTCTGCTGTAGAGTGGAAATTTCATTCTAGTTGCACTTTTGTTTGCCCGAACATGTCTCTACAGCCACAGTTCGTTGCTGCCCACCATATAGCGTAGTGGAGATGCCGAGTCGCGGAAAGGCACAACAAAAAGATTCTCACACAATTAACTTTCAGCCAACAAGGCCATTCTCAAAATTAGACAACATGCACACACTCATGCAAACACAACTCACATACACATGACCCTGGTATCAGGCAGCAGGAGCCAGACTACGAGCAATAGGGCATTATGGGAGAGGCAACTTGGTGGGGGTAAGGGGGAGGCTGGGACAGGGAGGGGGAGGGATAGCAGGGTGGGGTGGGGGATGATAAAGTGTTGTTGGGAGTGTGCAGGGACGAGGTGCAAAGTTGGGCAGCTAGGTGCAGTCAGGAGGTTAGACAGAGGGTGGGGGGGGGGGGGGGAGATGGGGGCTGGGGGGTTAGCAGAAAAGAAGTAAAAAGGCTGGGTGCATTGGTGGAATAGAGGGCAGTGTAGTGCTGGAATGGGAACAGGGAAGGGGCTAGTTGGGTAAGGAGAATGACTAACGAAGGTTGAGACCAGGAGTGTTAAGGCAATGTAGGATACATCGCAGGGAGAGTACCCACCTGCGCAATTCAGAAAAGCTGGTGTTGGTGGGAAGGATCCAGACGGCACAGGCTGTGAAGCAGTCATTGAAATGAAGGATGTTGTGTTGGGTGGTGTCCTTAGCAACAGGTTGGTCCAGTTGCTTCTTGCTTACAATTTATCAGTGGCCATTCATGTGGATGGGCAGGTTGTTGGTTGTCTTGCCCAAATATGAAACAGCACAGTGGTTGCAACTTAGCTTGTAGATCACATGACTGGTTTCACAGGTAGTGTTGCCTTTGATGGGACAGATGAGGTTTGTGACAGGAGGTGATGGTGAGAGGATGTATGGAACAGATCTTGCATCTAGGTCTATTACAGGAATAAGAGCCATGAGCTTTTACCACTCGTTGCCCTGCTCGTCACTATTGATGCCACCTTGCTTTACACTAACATCCCTAATGCCCATGACCTTACTGTTATTGAACACTACCTTTCCCAATGCCCAATGGATTCCAAACCAACCACCTCCTTCTTAGTCACCATGACCAACTGTATCCTCACCCACAAGTACTTCTCTTTTGAATGCATCACCTACGAACAAATCTGGGTTATAGCTATGGGCAGCTGTATGGCACCATCCTGTGCCAACCTATTCATGGACCATCTAGAGGAATCCTTCCTAAACACCCAGAATCCCAAACCCCTCACCTGGTTCAGATTCATTGATGACATCTTTGTGATCTGGATTGAGCGTGAGCACACCCTATCTACATTCCTCCAGAATCTCGACAGCTTCTCCCCCATTCGCTTCACCTGGTCCTACTCAACCCATCACGCCACTTTCCTTGATGTTGACCTCCACCTCAAAGATGACTATATCAAAACCTCTGTCCATATCAAACCTACCAATTACCAGCAATACCTCCACTTTTGACAGCTGCCACCCATTCCACACCAAGACACCCATTCCATGCAGCCTGGCCACCCATGGCCATCAAACCTGTACTGACAAGCGGTCCTTTTTGCAATGCACCAAGGGTCTTGCTGAGGCCTTTACAGATCATAATTACCCTCCCAACCTTGTACAAAACAGATCTCCTGTGCCTTTGTTTCCAGTCACCCAACACCTCCGAAAGCCCCACCGTCCGTCCATAGAGGAGCACTCCCCTCGTGACTCAGTTCCATCCAGAACTGGACCTATTGAATTACATTCTCTGCCAGGGTTCTGATTACCTCTCATGCCCTGAAATGAGAAATGCTCTACCCACTATACTTTCTACTCCTCCCACAGTGGTATTCCACCACTCACTGGATCTACGCAATATCCTTGTCCATCCCTACACAACCCCGGCCCCCAGCCCCTTGTCTCATGGCTGATATCCCTGTAATAGACCTAGATGCAAGACTTGTCCAATACATCCTCCCATCACCACCTACTCCAGTCCTGTCACAAACATCACATCCAGTTGTACCACTCTCCATCTCGTCCCTGCACGCTCTCAGCAGCACTTTACCGTCCCCCACCCCTACCCTACTCACTCTCCTCTTCCCCGCCCCAGTTTCCTCCTCACCCCCATCCATAACGCCCTGCTGCTCACAGTCTGGCTCCAGCTGCCAGAGACCATGGTTGTGTGTGTGTGTGTGTGTGTGTGTGTGTGTGTGTGTGTGTGAGAGAGAGAGAGAGAGAGAGAGAGAGAGAGTTGTGTTTGTGTGAGTGTGTGCGTGTGTATATGTTGTCTAATTTTGACAAAGACCTTGTTGGCCAAAAGTTAATTGTGTGACCTCATTTTGTTGTGCTTTTTTGTGACTTATCATCTCCACTGTATCGTTAGTAGCAACTGTTCTTTTCATCATATTGTTACATTCCATCCTGTATTCTCCATTGTTTAAACAGTTTAAAACTTAGCCATATCTGAAATGCTTTCACCCTTGCCCTGAAAGCCAATGACCATGCCCTTTTGGACGTCATATAAATTGCTCCATCTGCAAATTACAACTGCCCTGTTTTCTGCTTCACCCTGACGTGTTTTATATACCCTCCACTGCCAGTGCTGCCAATTCTGTCCTCTGTCTGTGAGTGGTTATTACACACTGATGTTGAAGATAGACGGTGATCGCATTAATGTGACTAGACTGTGTGTAATGCTCAGGTGACCTGTCCTGGAATATTGCTCAAGTTTTTGGAACTCATACCAAATAGTATTAACAGGGAATACCGAAAATATACAATGAAAGCCAGCACAAATTTTCACTGGTTTATTTGACTCACCAGACAGCATCATGGAAGTGCAGAGTATACGGTGATCCCTACTTATCATACCAGTATGGACAAGATTAGAGCATGACAAGTTTGGAATAATGAAAGAGTTCACAGATGCATTTAAGTAGTCATTCGTGTAATGCTTCATGTGCAGCTGGAATACAAAGAAACGCTAACTTTTGGTACAATGGGAATTACCCTCTACAAAGCATTTCTCAGTGGTTTGTAGAGTATGGATGCAGATGTAAAAAAAAGTAAAAGATTGAACAGGTGTGGTTGACACATGCCTGAGATAGACTGGCATTTGTCTCTGTAGCTGCCAGTGGGTAAATATGCCATTAGTACAGAGACTGTGACGTAGTTGATTTCTGCAGCTGTTGTGGCGAATGTTCTTTAGAGAGTGCAGATATTATATCCCTCCCTCCCTCCCTCCTCCTCCTCCTCCTCCTCCTCCTCCTCCTCCTCCTCCTCCTCCGTCGCCGCCACCACCACTACCACTACCACTACCACGACTGGCTCAAAATCAGGAGCTTGTGACATGTGGAACCTCATCAGTGCTAAACTTAGATTTTATGGAGTATGAGATGTCATCAATTGCTTCACTTCTGTTTTTGAATAGATTTTTAAGCTGAGGCCAGAGCCTACAAAGTATATTAAGTGAAGATTTTTTCTGATTCATTCTACATGCATTGTAGCAGTATGCAGTCAAGGCCATACACTGACCTATGTATTGGAAAAGTGTATACAGCTGGATGTGAAGTATGTTGGATGCAGTGTCCATAACTGGCAATGATATATGTAATTGAAGCCTTTCCATATTCTGGAGTTCACAAAAATGAGAAATTGGCTGTTTAGAGTATGTTAAATAGTGCTGCAGCTGTGTTTGCATCTGGAATGATTCAGATTATAGTTAATACTTTAGGAGTAAAGGAGATCACTCACCGAATAGCTGAATAGTTGAGTTGTCAATGGCCAACAATAAAGAATGAGCACTTGCTACCATTAGGACAAATTCTTTAATGTAATAAAATGGAACATGTACAGCCGTCCTTATATAGCTACATTCTTCAGGCCTTAACAGACACTGAGGGGGTTAAATCCAATCGTATACACGGATCATCAGTTGCCAACACTGATGGACTGGTTTTCGCAGACTGCCTGTAACAATGATGTTGTGTTCCAACCTTTAGCTACCAGTTCACAAAATACTCTATTTGAGCACCGAAGCTGGTAGTCATATATAAATAATATTATAAGGACGGCTGTAGGTGTTCCATCTTATTACATAAGTGAACGGCTGAAGTCCTTCAAACCTACAACCAGAAGGATGGACATACAAAAAAAAAAAAAAAAGAAAAAATCCTTTAATGAGTTAGAAAACACACACACACACACACACACACACACACATACAGTTACATTGTGCAGTTTGGTAGGTGGACTGGGCTAAGGGATTACTTTGGATGGGGTGGATAGAATGAGAGAGAGGTGGGAAGAAAGAGGAGGGGTTGGGGAGGGGTAGGTGGTGGTTCAGAGGGAGGCAGCATGTGCGCAAGATAACAATGTGATAGGAAAGGTAGAAGGAGCGTGGGCTGGGAATATGGCACATGAGACCTGGAGCCGGTGTGTTTGTGGGGGTGCACAATGACAATGACGTAGACGTGTGGACTGGGAAGGGCATATTGTTGCATAGTGGGTGTGAATGTAGTGAGGCTAGGAGGATTATGGGAATGAAAGATTTGTTTCAAGTATAAGTCTCATCTGCGTGCACCAGAAAAACTGGTGCTGAAGGGAAGAACACACTTGGGTTGGGTTGTGAAGCAGCCATTGAAATTGAGCATGTTGTTCTCAGTATTGTGTTCCATCGCTAGGTGGTCAACTTTGTGTCTGGCCACAGTATGGTGGCGACCATTCATTCTGAGAGTATCTGGTTGGTGGTCATATCCACATAAAATGCTGTCCAGTAGTTGCATCAGAGCTGGTAAAAGACATGCTTGCTTTCACATGTGGCCCTGCCTCTGATGGGACAGGATAAGCCAGTTACAGGACTAGAGTAGGATGTGCTGGGTGGGTGAATCGGGCAGGTCTTGCTACCAGTTCTTTTGGAGGGATATGGTTCTTCTGACAAAGTGTTGCTCTTTGTAAGCCCTGATTGCAAATTACAGATTTTAAGGGCTGCTGGAAAAACTGCAGTGACCCTCAAATGGATCATTTTTTGGTATTTTCAGTATTATCTCTTACATATGCAACTTCTAATAACTGTAAGAGGTGAATTGATATGTGAGTAACTCATCACACAGATATATATTTGTAGTAGCTAAAATACTTGTTGGAGGTTATGCAAGTTGTTGTTTTGATGGGTTCAGTAGCTGTGGTCTCATTAACCCTTGCGTGGGTGCGCCAATTTTTATAACGTGAATGAGCGCATGGCATACTTTGTACATGTGTACAGAATGGCTCTCTTTTTATTACCACGGTAAACATGTACGAACAAAATCACACTTTAATCTTTTTTTAGTTAAACAACAATCAAATAAACTTACATTATATGAGCCATATCACTGTTTTATTAAAAAATAACAAGATAAATATTCATTATGTCACTTTGTTGCCCCATACAAATGTTATCCTACAGTAATGACCCACTCCAAGCACTAAACTGTGTATTTGCATCAGATCCCAGCCAATCACTTATTCAATTGGTAATTATCTCATAGACAACTGACTCATTATGGGAGTGAGCTGGTAGCTCAGAATATGGGCTATATTCTTGCAGGGATGGTAACTTTTTTCTTACTTAGCTCACTGGTTGTTTTATATTACTGCTGCTCACTTCTACATATGACAGCACAACTTATCACTGTGTTAGTAGAAGCAATATCGAAGGACTAAGTATGGGCTCACAGTTGTAAAACAACAGTGCAGCAATATGGTAATGATATTTGCGGTTGGCGCACTTTATACATAGGCATGCTTGCTTGAGGGTTAAGGAGTTTGTGTGATGAGGTACTCTTGTATCTTTCCTGGCAAGCAGTGGCAGGGAACTGTGCCTCTACTACCCGCACTGTAAGTTATGTAAACTTTCAGATATTTTCTACAACTATTTTTGGCCAGATTCTGTGATTAAGGAAATGATTAAAACACAAGCCATTCTAAAAAAATGCAGAAAAATATTCAAGGCTTTCCAACAGTGAAAGGTAACCTACAATACTGATACAACCCATACAGATTGTTAATATTCATGAACTTCTGTGATTCTTCAGCAAGGGCAGCTGTAGGTATGCTTCTGTTAAATCAATTTTTAAGGTGCAATAAGTGCCAGCAATGTGAGTAAATAACTCTTTGTGATATGACAAGAAGCGAATGTCTGTGATGGATTTTATATTCAAAGCTGCCTTGAAATTTCCACATATTCTCTGGGATCCAGGTGAGTGGCAGCCAGTAGTAATGGGATTTCCCAGATACTACATGAAGTATGCTGCAAAACTCCAATAATTGTATACTGACTACTCAAATGAACTCCTTTTTAAACAAGTATAAAAGAATATTTTACTTTATGAAAAGAGCCTTAAAACATGTACTAGCATTGCCATAAAGGAGTCTTTTGTACATTTCAGGTTCTGATGAAATAGGGAAGAAAATTCTACACATAAATTTATCTGTTTGTTAAATGGTATGACTTGCCTCAAACCGTAGCATGGTAATGTCACTTCTGGTGGATAATATAAAACACTAGGAATTGAGTTAGTTAGTTGGTTGTGTGTTACGTTGATCAATCACACGGTACGGTAGCCGTTATGATGTGGAATGTGTCAAGTGCGCAAGAAATGCACATATGAAACAAAATTTTTTAATATATATATATTTTACAATACAGAATTAAAGATTAATATTTCTATTATTTACCCCATTCCCGTGAATGGCACAAAATGCATATACTATATTTATATATTTATTTATTCCTATTCAAGAATTCATCTATGGTATAGAAGGAGTTGTCAAGGAGATACGATTTCAATTTCTTTTTGAAGCTATTACTGTTGTCTGTCAGACACCCTATTTCATTTGGTAATTTGTCGAAAAATTTTATACAAGCATATTTTACCCCTTTCTGTGCCAAAGATAGGTTGAGCAAAGGATAATGTAAGTCTTTCTTTTTTCTGGTATTATAATCAAGAATGTCACTGTTGTATTTAAACTGATCCATGTTGTTGAGAACAAATTTCATTAGTGAGTAGATGTATTATGAGGCTTCTGTAAGAATTCCCAATCTTTTAAAAAGATGCCTACAAGATATGCGACTATGAACCCACACATTATTCTAACCACTTTCTTTTGAGCAGTGAATACTTTTTGTCTAAATGTTGAGTTACCCCAAAATATTATTCCGTATGACATCAGAGAGTGAAAGTATGCAAAGTATGTTAGCTTACTAATTTCTATATCCTCAAAATTGGCAGTTATTCTGATCACAAAAGTTGCTGAACCTAGTCGCTTTAGGAGATCCAAAATATGAATTTTCCAATTAAGATTCTCATCTATATGTACACCCAAAAACTTAGTATGCTCTACCCTGTCTACTGACTTCTGTTGATGTGTTATATTTATTGAAGGAACTGTACTTTTTGCAGCAGAAAATATATTGATATAAATTGACATAACAAAAGGTGGATATGAGGAAACTGTGCACATGGTGTGGCAGAATTTTTTCAGTGAGCAGTTGTGTCTGTTGGTTTTGTTGACGTGGGTACTTTTGTTTACCTGTTTCTGTAGCAGCTGAAGTTGTAGTTGATTCTGTAGGTGTTGCTACTGTTAACTGTTTTTGTTGTTGAGCTAAATTTTAGAATGAGCTATTCCATAATGAGAGGGGAGAAGGGACAACATAAGTTTCATTTTTTGAAGAAAGAAAAGTACAATATTCATGGTTTCTGGAATAATTGGTGCTAATTATTACAACCCCTCAAAAATTGAGTGGAAAACAATTTGTTATTCATCTTATAACACACTGAGAAATCCAAGGCATTGTCTAAAAATACAAACCTAATGAAGACAGGTAGTATGAGGAAACAATAAATGAAAAAATACTTCTGCCTGGTGGAAAAACGTAAGGCACAAAAATGAAAGAGAAAAATGTAAAAACTTTAGAAAAGGAAAGGGGATTCTCACATGGAGGACAGGGACTCGTGAAAGTTGAGGTCAGGGGGTTATTGGAATGAAAAATATGTTGTCAGAAGGGTTCCCATCTACACAGTTCAGGAAAGCTGTTGGTGGGAAGAATCCAAATGGCACAGGTTGTGAAGTAGCCATTAAAGTGAAACACATCATGTTGGGTGGCATTTTCAGCAACTGGGTGGTTCAGCTGTCTCTTGGCCGCAGTATGGCAGTGGCCATTTATGTGGACAGACAGCTTGTTAGATGTCATTCCCGCCTAGAATGCAGCATGGTGGCTGCATCTCAGTTTGTAGATCACATGACTGCTATCACGAGTGGCTGTGTCTTTGATGAGGTACGAGATGCCAGTGACAGGATTAGAGTAGATGGTAATGGGAAGATGTATGGGACAGGATGTAGATGAAGATGAAATGGGAGATACGATACTGTGTGAAGAGTTTGACAGAGCACTGAAAGACCTGAGTCGAAACAAGGCCCCGGGAGTAGACAACATTCCATTAGAACTACTGACGGCCTTGGGAGAACCAGGCCTGACAAAACTCTACCATCTGGTGAGCAAGATGCATGAGACAGGTGAAATACCATCAGATTCAAGAACAACATAATAATTCCAATCCCAAAGAAAACAGGTGTTGACAGATGTGAAAATTACCAAACAATCAGTTTAATAACTCACGGCTGCAAAATACTAACGCGAATTCTTTACAGACGAATGGAAAAACTAGTAGAAGCCGACCTTGGGGAAGATCAGTTTGGATTCCGTAGAAATATTGTAACACGTGAGGCAATACTGAACCTACGACTTATCTTAGAAGCTAGATTAAGGAAAGGCAAACGTACGTTTCTAGCATTTGTAGACTTAGAGAAAGCTTTTGACAATGTTGATTGGAATACTATCTTTCAAATTCTGAAGGTGGCAGGGGTAAAATACAGGAGCGAAAAGCTATTCACCATTTGTACAGAAACCGGATGGCAGTTATGAGAGGCGAGGGGTATGAAAGGGAAGCAGTGGTTGGGAAGGGAGTGAGACAGGGTTGTAGCCTCTCCCCGATGTTATTCAATCTGTATATTGAGCAAGCAGTGAAGAAAACAAAAGAAAAATTCGGAGTAGGTATTAAAAACCATGGAGAAGAAACAATAACTTTGAAGTTCGCCGGTGACCTAATTCTGTCAGAGACAGCAGAGGACCTGGAAGAGCAGTTGAACAGAATGGACAGTATCTTGAAAGGAGGATATACGATGAACATCAACAAAAGCAAAACAAGGATAATGGAATGTAGTTGAATTAAGTCGGGCGATGCTGAGAGAATTATATTAAGAAATGAGACACTTAAAGTAGTAAAGGAATTTTGCTATTTGGGCAGCAAAATAACTGATGATGGTCGAAGTAGAGGGGATATAAAATGTAGACTGGCAATGGCAAGGAAAGCGTTTCTGAAGAAGAGAAATTTGTTAACATCGAATATAGATTGAAGTGTCAGGATGTCGTTTCTGAAAGTATGTGTATGGAGTGTAGCCATGTATGCAAGTGAAACATGGATGATAAATAGTTTGGACAAGAAGAGAATAGAAGCTTTCGAAATGTGGTGCTACAGAAAAATGCTGAAGATTAGATGGGTAGATCACATAACTAATGAGGAGGTGTTGAATAGGATTGGGGAGAAGAGAAGTTTGTGGCACAACTTGACTAGGAGAAGGGATCGGTGGGTAGGACATGTTTTGAGGCATCAAGGGATCACCAATTTAGTATTGGAGGGCAGCGTGGAGGGGAAAAATCGTAGAGGGAGACCAAGAGATGAATACACCAAGCAGATTCAGAAGGATGTAGGTTGCAGTAGGTACTGGGAGATGATGAAGCTTGCACAGGACAGAGTAGCATGGAGAGCTGCATCAAACCAGTCTCAGGACTGAAGACCAAAACAACAACATGGGACAGGTCTTGCATCTGGGTCTGTTGCAAGGATATGAGGCAGGGGTTTGCAAGCAGGGCTGGAACAGAGAGTCAAGTATATTGTGTAGGTTAGGTTGGTGGCAGAATATCAGTGTGGAAGAGGTAGGGTAGATAGTGGGGAGGAAATTTCTCATTTTAGAGCAGTATGAGAGACAGTCAAAATTCTGGCAGAGAATCTGATTTAGTTGCTCCAGTCCTGGGTGGTACTTGGTCATGAGAGGAGTACTCGTTTGTGGCTGGACTGTGGGTATGTGAGGGATGGTAGCTGACTGGTGGACAAGGCATGGAAAATCTGTTTCTGGACAAGGTTGGGAGGGTAATTTTGGTCTGTGAACACCTCAGCATATCTGGAAATGGACTGCTTATCACTACAGATGCAATGATCGTTGGTGACTAGGTTGTATGGAAGTGATTTCTTAGTGTGGAATGGATGGCAGCTGTCGAAGTGCTGGTATTGTTTGTGGTTGATAGATTTGGTGTGGACAGAGGTACTGATGTTGGCTTTCTTTAGGTGGATGTCAACATTGAGGAAGGCAGTATGTTGAGCTGAGGAGGACCAGGTCAAGCAAGTGGGGGGAGAAGGTGTTGAGATTGTGGAGGAATGTGTGTGTGTGTGTGTGTGTGTGTGTGTGTGTGCGTGTGTGTGTGGGGGGGGGGGGGGGGGTGTCCTCACCCTTGATCCAGATCGTGAAGATGTCATCAATGATTCTACGAGGGCCGTTCAGAAAGTAACCTCTGGTTGATTTAAAAAAATACACCAAGTTAAATAAAAATATTTTAATATATACATCTTACAACTACATTTTTGCACTATTTTTCTACATAGTCTCCATAGCGATTGAGGCACTTATCGTATCTCTTCACAAGCTTTGAAATTCCTTCTGCATAAAAATCACCCGCTTGTGCCTGGAGCCAGCCTGTGATCGCATCTTTGAGCTCTTCGTCATCATCAGACCGCTGTGACCCGAGCCATTTCTTCAAATGCATGAAGAGGTGATAATCACTTGGCGCCAGGTCTGGGCTGTAAGGTGGATGGTTGATAACGTCCCACTTGAAGGACTCAAGAAGGGCCTTTGTTCTGCGAGCAGAGTGAGGACGGGCGTTATTGTGCAAAAAAACGATACCGGAAGTCAGCATACCACGACGTTTGTTCTGTATAGCCCGTCGTAACTTTTTTATTGTTTCACAGTACACGTTTTGATTAATGGTCGTACCACGTTCCATGAATTCAACCAACAACGCCCCTTTGGCATCCCAAAACACCGTTGCCATCAGTTTTCTGGCAGAAAAATCTTGCGAGGCTTTTCTTGGTTTGGTAGGCGAATTTGAATGTGCCCACATCTTTGATTGTTCTTTTGTCTCAGGGTTCACGTACTTAATCCAGGTTTCGTCACCGGTCACGATTCTGTTTAACAATGGTTCTCCTTCGTCCTCATAGCGTGACAGAAAGTCTAATGCAGAGGCCATTCTTTGAGTTTTGTGGTGGTCGGTAAGAATTTTGGGCACCCATCGTGCACAGAACTTACGGTAACCCAATCTTGCTGTCACTATCTCATACAAGAGAGTCTTAGAAATCTGTGGAAAACCAGTAGACAACTCCGACATTGAGAAACGTCGATTTTCACGAACTTTTGCATCAACTGTCTGAACGAGTTCGTCAGTCACCAATGATGGTCTACCACTCCTCTCTTCATCATGAACGTTTTCTCGTCCACTTTTAAATAAACGTACCCATTCACGGACAACTCCTTCACTCATAACTCTTGGTCCGTACACGGCACAAAGCTCACGATGAATAGCTGCTGCAGAATATCCTTTGGCTGTAAAAAACCTTATGACAGCACGCACTTCACATTCGGCGGGGTTTTCTATTGCAGCACACATTTCAAACTGCCACAAAAACTAAACTAGCGCAGGTACGACGTTCACTCGACCACGGCTTGATGCCGACTGACCTGTTGAGTGCGTGAACGCACAGATGGCGTCGCTACTCCCCCCACAACCCGCACTGTGACCAATCGGAGGTTACTTTCTGAACCGCCCTCGTAAATCCAGGTGAGAGGTTTGAAGGTCTAGGTGATTAAATGGCCCATGAATAGGTTAACATAGGATGGTAGTGTGTGGTGGCCATTTTTTTATTAAATTTATTTATTTATTAATTAGTGATGCCTGCAAAGGAGAAGCATTTATGGTGAGGATATAGTTGGTCATGGCGACGAGAAAGGAGGTTGTATCTTTAGAATCAGTCGGTAATGGCAAGGCCATGGATGTTAGGGATGTCACTGTGGAGGAAGATGGCATTGACCATTACGAGGGTTCCTGGTGGTAAAGGAACAGGAACTGTGGAGGGTCAGTGGAGGAAATGGTGGCATCTTTTATATAAGAAGATTGCTTACAGGTAACAGGCTGAAGGTGTTGGTCCACAATAGCAGAGATTCTCGGGGTGGGTGCATAGCAACCAGCTACAGTGGGACATCCTGGGAGGTTGGGTTTAGGAACCTTAGGAAGCATGTAGATTGTAGGAATACAGGGTCTGGGGGGGGGGGGGGGGGGGGAGATTCAGGATAGAGGTTCTGGGATGGGCCTAAGGATTTGAGGATAGACTTAAGATCCTACTAGATTTCAAGAATGGGTTAATGGGTTAATTGTGACAGGGTTTGTTGGTAGATGTATCTGACAGCTGGCTGAGTTCTTATTCCAGGTAATCTCTGTGGTTTACCTGCCACCTACACCAGTTCTGTCACTAGCATGTCCTACCCTATCAAAGGCAGGGTCAACTGTGAAAGCAGCCACTGTGCTGCATTCTACATGGGCATAACAACTAATGATCTTTCTGTTACCATGAATGGCCACCACGAAACTATGGTCAAGAGTTAACTGAAAGATTTAGTTGCTGAAAATGCCACCCAACAAGATGTGCTTCACTTTAATGATGCTGAGTTGGTGAAGTGTAGTGCACCAGTGCACCATAGTAGGATGTAATCATTAGGTAACACAGACAGTTATAGTGTGATCAGACAGACCTGACTGACAAAGAACAAAGTGCTGACCATCTCTCTGTAAAGAACTGGATATTGCAAGAGAAGTGGATGCCCTAGCGCCTTAAGGCAAACTTATCGCAATTGAAGTGCTAATGGAAAAAGTGCAGATCAGTTTTCATGATCTTCCACTACATTTTGAGTGTGACGAAGGTTGTCGCCAGCTATGTTCCACAACTGCCCACACCTGTTCTGAAAGCCTGTCCGGCAGAGGCAGCAGTGGAAATATTACAACATTGTCAGGTCAGTCCAGATGACATTAGCAGTCTAGTCAGCATGAATGAGTGCTGGGTGTATAACTATGAACATAAGACAAAGGAGCAAAGCAAGCAAGTGGAAACGTGGATTGACCACTGTTAAAAAAGGTGAAGATCCTACCATCATTGGGCAGGATGATACTTAGTGTTCATGGGACTGCCATGGTATGGTGTTAATAGATTGCACTCATAAGACACAAGCCATCACCAGAGTGTACTTCCGAAATCATCAGATGATTAAACAGGAGGCAGTCAACATGGAACGTTATGGGAAGCTGTCCAGGGGGATGCTTTTGTTCCATGACAGTGCTCCAGCTCATTCTGCACAGTCGCTCCGCCTTATTTTCCTGACAGGGTATTCAGTGACTTCTTCCTCTTTCCTTGGATGTAAAAACCATTGTGTGGCTGGAATTACCAGAATGGCAGTGAGGTGATTCTCTAGATGGAAGCATTTTTTGAACAGTCAAAATGCAGACTTCTACAACCAAGGTCTGTGCCAAGTCATTCATCAATAGGAAAAATGTGTCACATTGAAGGTTAAATATATAGGGAGCTACTAACACCATTACCAAGTTCCATCGTCACATTTTGATTTTTCAAATTTGTAATTAAAACTTTATGACTACCCCTTGTACAACAAAACTTCATCCAAGTTGATGAAATGGCAGGCAACCCTTTCGAAATCCCACCTAAGTGGTGTCAAAGGAGTTGCATGCCCACAACGTCTAGAAAAGCCATTCAGCTGAATGGGTGTCATAATCTCTGACAGCTACATTTGTAACATCAACAAAAGTGCATGGGTGGCACCAAGGGAATTGCTGAATTGTGGGTGAGGGGTCTTAGAGGGACCTTTGTCATTTTACTCAAACTCATGTCAGTTTTGCACCCATCCTTGATCATGCCACAGAATGGCATGAATCGGGAGAACTGAGAAAGCATAAATACCCTTTGATGCTTCATATCACGTTCAAATTTTTTTGAAGTGTTTTGAACAGTCCATACTGTTTCGACCCTGTATACCAGAGCAAAAATTGCAGTCACACTCAGGGGTCATATTATGTTTGGTGGGGTTGCAGCCTCACTATGTCCTTAGCGTAAAGTTGAATCGTGTGGGCAGTGTCATCAGGGATGAATGTTGCAAGAATGTCATCCTGTTGCTCATCGCACTGTGAACTATTGTTTTCGACAGTGTAACATGTGGAAATCAACACCTCAAATTAAGGGGTGGTTTCATTGACATCCTTTGTGCCATCTCCTGAAAGCTTTTTGTGTCGAGCCTGAGTGGTGGCTTGTCTCAAACATGCATGATTTCAACATGGGAGTCACTCATAGTTCTGACCTCCATTGCAGAGGCAGCAAAAGAAATGGTGAAATATGGGTAAGATCTTCCCATCATGTGCATCATGTGACATGTCTGTGATGGCATGGGGGAGAATTGTGGTGAACTTTGGTGCCAATATGATATCATTAAGCCACCTTAGACCTCACATGAACTTCTGAGCTGTGGCCTTTTCTTCGAATGTATCGACATCTTGCTGTTGAAGTGTCATTGAGCCTGAGGGTGATGTTGCAGGATGTGTAGGTTTTGCACCATTAGAGAGGAAGCTTTTAGGCACCTTTGAGCCAATTTTCAAACTTATTGTCACAATGGGGGACAATTACGGAACTTCGGAAAAGTTACACTTTTTTTTTTGGCTCAGTGTACAACTGGCAAACAAACATATAAAGCTTTTAGAAAATTACTTGGGTGCTATTTGACCACATAGAAACAGGGCTTTTAAGGATCACATTGTATCTAATATACAAAATCAGACAATACTTTGGGTGCTTCAGGAAAGGACTAATAATAATAACAATAACTTTTCCATTGTTGCCTTGATTAGCACATTTCATGCAACTCTTCAATTTAAAAATTACATGCCAATTTGTGGTACATTAGATAAATGATTAAAAATATTATTTTTCAAGCAGCTATTGAAATTAAAGTTATCTAATGAGAAAAAAGTGTATGACTACAGAATATGAAATAAAACAGCAAATATCTGCACTTACTTATTCACTGATATTACTACCAAATTTGAAACTTTTTAGCTACATGCCCCCCAGGGCCCTTCTTTTTTCACTCATGTTACAGTTCCAGGGAAGTGAGTATCTGTGTGCATGTGGTCTTTGTGTGCTTCCTGGTAGAAATCATTGTCTAAAATCCAGCTCCTATTTGATGTCTCTAAGTGCCTGTCTGCTGCTCAATGCCACCCTGGTTAAATGAGTAGTAATATTTTGCCATATAGCTATTTATATTCCATCATGGATTTTTCATTGTTGTATTTATTTAGCCTATGAACACATTAAGTGAACACTTTATTAACATCTGGTGCATTAAATTCATAATGTGTATTAAGTGACTATTCTTCTATTGTTATTTTAATTTTTGGCTTTCCATTGACTTAAATGTGGCAAATTGTGTGTTGAAAAAAAAAAAAAAAAATGCTGGTTTGTGGGTGTGTGTAATTAGATAGGGATATAACTTTATAACTAATGGAGGCACCTTTTTGTTTCCAGGCACACTGCTGAA